>NC_060138.1:1140092451-1140395481 GCF_021461385.2 Schistocerca piceifrons
CTGAATTTAATCGTAGTCAAATAGTGGTCTGAATCAACATCAAGGCTTTTCAGCACTTTAGTGTTTTGAATTTCTTCTTGACAATGAAGTGAGATAGCCACATGGTCAATTTGGAATTCTCCGAGAAGTGGATTTGGTGATCTCCATGTTTTAGTTTTTCGGCTCAGCTTTTGAAATGTGTTGTCATTATTTTCAAGTTGAAATGCCTACATACCTCTATAAACCTTTCTCCATTTTTTGAAGTTCTTTTGTGACCTGGGAAGAGGCCTACTGTTCCATGGTATTTTTTCTCCCTTCCTATTTGTGCGTTAAAATCGCCTACTAACATTTTTATGTTCTTCTTTGAGCATCTATCCAGTTCCATTTCAAGTATCTCCCAAAATTCTTCAACTTTCTCCGGGTTATTTTTGTTGTCCTGGTTTATGGGTGCATGACAGTTGATTATACAGTATCCTTTGTTTTTACATTTAATCTCAAGAATGGATAGTCTCTCAGAACTCGAGTAGAAGTTAGTAACTGAATCTAAAATTGAGTGATGTACCAGAAATGCTGTTCCCAGGTATGGCATTTGTTTTATTAAGATTTTACCTGGTTTTCCTTTAAATAAACGATAGTTTTCAAAATCTAAAGCAGTTTCATCTAAAAACCTTGTTTCTTGTAATGCACATATTAAAATTTCTTTCTGGTTCAGCTTTTCAATCAATAATTTCAATTTTCCTACTTTAATTAGAGAGTTTACATTTAGGGTTGCAAACATAGTTGCTTTCTTAAATTTCAGTGTTGAGGGCTGCATACATGTTGGTTGGGGTCCTCCAAAATCCTTTGACCCCTTTGCATTGTTTCTACGAACAACGGAGGATTTGCCATTCGGTCTACCTCTTGGAGTAGTGTCTATCTTTGACGACGTTCCCATCATGCTTTGCAGTAATTGTTGGATAATAAATTGGGGGATCGGGTTGCCCCGAATCCGAAATTAAAACCAAGGTAGCAAGCCCTGGAGTTAGCTCTTCCGCTCTCTCTGCCGTTGGGAAATTGTTCCTCTTCCGCCATTGAGACCGTTGGCTGGGTTTCACCTAGTAACCCTAGGCAGGGGCCCTATGACAGGGTGCTACCATCTGGAGCCGGACGGACCCTGGTTTTTTTACGAGGTTGTTACTCCTCCCCCTCCACACTTCCCCATCCTCTTGTTTTTAGATGGGCCCGGGCTTGGGACCGGCTTCCTTGATGTGATCATCATCCAGGTCTCTAAGGCATATGGTCAATCATGGATCTGTGAGTACGGGCCCGTCACTCTACTGAACAGTGACATGAAAATTTTTACCCATTTGTTGGCATCACGACTCAAGAAGGCAGCAAGATACGTCAATTCCCTTGATCAGACTTCTCTGGGTGATGACAACGTCCATACTGCCCTTTGCGTTACGTGGACATGATCGCGCTCCCTCAGTCGCAACATTTACCTGGCGCTTTAGCATCGCTTGACTTCAGTCAGGCATTCGGCCGCGTCGACCACACTTTTCTAAAATCGGTCCTCCAACACATGAGTATTTCAGCTAGTATAGTAACAGTGGTAATGCGGCTCTTGAGGGCGCGACTTGAATAATACTCTGTAGTGGTCGCCTCACCGCGCCTCTAGCGATCGAGCGCTCTGTCCGACGGGGTTGTTCACTTTCCACGATACTGTTTGTTTTGGCATTACAGCCCATACTAAAAGGGCCTCGCCAACGTCTGGTGGGCCTGACATTGCATGGGCACCGCTTCTGTTGTAAAACCTATGCTTACGATCTAGTCCGCAACGAAGACGATGTTCGCGCGGCCGTGACTTGGGAGGTGACATGTCGGGACGCATCGTGCATTTTCTCAACATTTCCGAATCGAAGGTTCTGGTCTTTGGTGAGGGTGTATGTCTCTCCTCTAAGTGTGGCCACCAGCGTCCGCTGTTTGGGCATTGATTTTATGAATGACCTCCATCGTTTAGCGGCAACCGAGAGTAGACGTCTCCTCCAAACGATCAGGGCTGGCCTTGTGGACCACCGGCTTTGATCCCTCGACACTATACAGCGTGTGCAATATGTGAATGTTTACCACGCCTCACTCATCCCCCATGTGGCACAAGTGTTCCCAGTTCCGATTACCCTCGCACGTCGTATGTTGATGGCGATGGAATCCTTTGTTTGTACCGGGATGTTATTTAAAGTTCAATATTCCTCCGCTGCCCTCCCGCGGGAGCGTGGCGGAGTGGGCTTATTCCATGTGCCAGACAGATTTATGGCACTTTTTGTTAGCGCCCAACTGAAAATCTCCATGTTAGCCGCAGTCATGTTAGCAGACATTCCACCCCCCATTTATCACTTTCGGCAATTCTTTCTTGAATTAAGTTACATCCTGCACTCCTTACCCCTTCCACGTATAGCCCAGACAAAGACTGTAAATGACACATTACATATGCGTCAAACCCCATCGAACACAAGTTTCCCCACAGCATACGCCGCCGTGTGTGGAAGCGGTGCATGCTGGTTATCTCGACACCAGCGTCCAGTCCACCTGGTATATCACCGTCAATGAAAACAGGTCAACCAGTTTCGTTTGCACTGCATCAGCCTTTCTGTCACACCCCTCTGTGTTCACTGTGGTGTGGAGGACACAGACGCTCAGCGATACTCATGTGGTCCATCGTCTGACGTCTGGAGGCTCGCTTTCCTGATGCTTTTATTTCCAGATGTAAATCATTACTCCGCAACAACAACTAACGCTGTGAATGAGATACACGGTCATAGGGCCCGCTACCTTTTTGGCCCCGATGGGAATTCAGAACTAGGTTATTGGGCGTACTGTGCAATTTTTCGCATCCCCAGAAACAAGCAGTTCTTTTCCAATTTTCTACAGAGCACCTTTCATGACCTGCCTTCCAGCTGGAACGTCCAAGCGATGAGACGCTGATGCTTTTCTGCCGACATGATGTTTCTAAATGCAGTACAAACGGAACCTCCATTAAAATTTCGATTAGACACGTTTGGATGATCCGTCAATCAGAGGGTGCTAGCGGCTCCTGCAATTCTGGTACATGGACTACTGCAATTTAATAAAAAAATACAAAACATAAAATATATAAAACAAAATAAAAATATACATCCAAAAAACGAAAAAAATAACAAAAAATGCAATAAAATAAACTAAAAAAAACAAAAGCCCGTACATAACTTTCTCCCTACTTTCTTTCTTTCCTACACCCTTGTAGTGATAGGTTAGTTGTTTTGGGATAAGCGTAGGTAGTTGCCAACGCCTGAAGAGGTGCATTTTATTTTATTTTGTTAGGACACAAGTGGCGGTGGCAAGTAGATTTTTTTGTAGACTCCCTTTCCTGTCCAGGGGCATAAAAAAAGGGTAACCAAAAGATCCTGGGTTCAAACCCTGGCTCATGCAAACATTTTTACTCGTCACTGATTTCATATAAACCCCTTATGCATGTTTCTTTTCTCCCCCCTCCAACCTTCACTTTACGTAATGAATATCAATCAGGCTTCCGAAAACCTCATACTAGAACAATTGCATTAATTACACAGCTAGGATCAAACATACCTTGCACAGACGTGAAGCAACCATTAACAAAAACATAAGATAACCGCTCGCGATAAACGGGAAATCCGGATTCGAGTTCCGGTCGGGCACAAAATAAATAAATAAATAAATAAAAATAAAAATAGAAGAATCGCTTAAGGCAAATTCCGAGATGGTTTCTTTGGAAGAGCACGATTGCTTTTCTTTTCCATCCTTCCCTAATTCGAACTTGTGCTTCCGTCTCTAATGACATCATTGTCGACGGGACGCTAAATACTAATCTCCTCCTCCTTCTCCTCCTCCTTCTCCTCCTCCTCCAACTGTTTGGTAACTTAACTTAATCATTTGATACTTTTGAAGCATATATTGCCACTTTTGGATCTACTTTTCTGCGAAAAATAGTTAACATCCTTTGTCAGTATTCTTTGCGTGGTTAACCAGCCCTGCATGGATCCAGACAAGTGTAGGAAACCGCTTAAAAACCACATTCAGACTGTCCGGTAGAATCTACATACATTAGACTGGTTTTACTCGAAAAGAAAGCATTAATATTTCGATCAGTAAGCAAGACTACAACGGACTGTATAGACGGTTTTCTTGCGGTTGGTCCTACAAACTCGTTTCACGGGAAAGAAATGACTGAATAACAAACCACCCGATACGAAAACTACTAGCGACTCACTCGATTGTTTTCACTTGTTTGTTGCCACAGACTGGTTCCACTCAAAGGAGTAAATGACTAACTCAACCGATACGTAAAACCGCAACCAAATAATTCGATTGTTTTCCAACAACCGAGTGGTTCGATTGTTTCGACTCAGTTGTTCCTGTCACTATGCTTGTAAACCTCGACGTCGTTGGGTGAAGGAGAGACAGTGAGCTTAATTGTTTGTTAGAAATTTTAATGATCGCAGTCAAATATAACTTGCAGATTACCTGTGGCAACGATCCTCAGACCATGACTGCTAAGGAATTGATACGTGTATGTGGTATCAAAAATTTGGAAACACTAAAAATACAACACATCACTATGCATAATACGGGACAGTAAAACCGCTGGGATTCAAAACAGCTCCCAGTCGTCTCGGAACGTATAAATACATTTACTGCATGGTTTTCGAGGAAATCTCATACCATTCTTCCTGAAAAATAGTGGCAAGTTTAGGTAATGCTGATGGACAGCGTTCACGCACCCTTTTCTCCAAAGTAGACCATGAAGGTTCAATAATTCAGAGATTTGGTAAATGTGTTGACCTGGAGAGATGCGACAATTCATCTTCGTCCTCAGAAAACCTGTCCTGGGCGATGCATGCTGTGTGAATAGAGACCCTGTCTTCTACATCACAGCATGGGCATTGTAGACCAAACATTGTACCACGAGGTGAACCTGGTCAGGCAAAACGGTCAAGTATTCCTTGGCAATAATTCGACCTATCAGAGGAACCGTAGGATACATCTAATACCACAATATGGTTGCTCAAATCATCACCGACCCCTCCATATTTTAGTCTTGGGACGTAAACTAGGCCAGAAGTTGGAAAGAGATTGAAACAAGACTCGTCTGACCTAATGACATGCTTCCATTGCTCAATATACCAGGTTTTTTGCGTTCGCAGCCACGTTTTCCTGTTCGCGTATTTGCATCACCCAGAGTGGTTTCGGCATTCCAACTCGCTCTGCAGTTCCTTGCTTATGGAGCTCCCTTCGTGTTGTTTTGCTGTTGACAGGATACGGCCGGTATTACACTATCAAATTTCTTTGTCAAATATCTTTGTCAAAAATCTTTGTGAAAGATATTTGATGGTGGAATAGGGAACTTTGCCAAATGTCGTCCAATATTTGATCAAATCTAGGGCCTCGCTGTAGATTTGATCAAAGAAGTCGCTTGTCTTCTGTTCACTGGAGCGCTAGCATCGCTGCAGTGCTCAGTCGTCTGTAGTGTTTTTATAAACATTGCCGGTAAATACAATTGTTGTGTGCCGACAACTACAAAATTAATAGAGATTTATGGAGCTGATGAGGCGCTTTAAACGTGACGCATCCTGAATACAATAATAGATTAAGAAGATTGGAGACCTGACCTGACCTGACCTAACCTGACCTAACCCTCTCCTGTAGAAAGGAATCGGAGTGTTACAGGTGAGCCTGTCTTCTGCAGATGTAGCAGTTCTTAAGTGAATATTGTGCTTTGTGATATGAGGATACACTTCGCTGAGCACATACAGAAATGTATGCTCATCCATTCTTAAGTAATTGATGTACGACTTGACGTCCTCCGCTATAAGCTCACGTAACAAGTTTTGTTGAGTGCTTTTATCGTGTGGTCGTAAAACCCACGGCTTCACCCAGGTATGTTTCCTTTTTTCCCCCGCTTCTCTTCCGCATGTACACACAGTGCAATTGTGGTACATACAACTGATGCGGTTAATAACAAGCTATTGTTGTCAGCCATCCTGAACTTTGACGAAAAATATGATGACAGTGTAATACCCTTCCTAGCACTACGTAAAAGATCTTTGTCAAATATATTTGACGGAATATTTGATCACATCTTTGATCAAATCTTTGACAAAGAAATTTGATAGTGTAATACCGGCCTACGCGAGTGCCAGTTTTGCAGTGACTTTTGCAGGCGTTGTCCCTTATTTTTCGTCATAATACTCTTCACTCATCGTCTGTCGCGACCACGCCACACACACTTCTGCCCGCATTCTTACTTAGTGGATGACGTTTCTCTGTTTTCCTGTATGGGGTCCGATGCGATGCCTCTTGAAGCACGAAACGCTTCTGGTCCCTTGGTTACGGAAGCACCCACCAATCGCGCACCATCAATTTCTCCACGTTTTAAATCACTTACCTCCGGCTGTGGCGACGGGTGCGATTCTGCTACGTACAAAGTTCCACTCACCTTGTAGTGAATCACTTCTCATACGCACGCTTCCTTGAAATTACTGAAATGCGTTTCTCAGCCGGAGAAAGCTATAGAAAAAAACCGTTGTACACTAGTAACCACAAGTCGCTACAAAAATTGTATTTTCGGCGGAGAGTTGATGACACTTAAATGAAAGTATTCATGTGCGCAAAATTGCAATCTACTGCGATAAGCTTGCATACACCACTTACTACCGAGCCTTACTCTAAACTGTACAAAGTCTGGAAAGTTCGCACGTCCACGTCATTCATAACCATGGCAAGTTTATGGTAATCGTTAATTGTTCTTCACAGAAAGTTTACAAACGGATTGTTTCTTACAGAAGAGTTCGCTCAAATGCTGCTATAATCAGACTCACGTAACAAAATGTTCACGTTCGCGAGTGAGCAACACGCCACGTGGAATTGAAGTCATTTTAAATGTCACCAAAATTCTAAATATCACTCCGTTCATTAAACCAACTCTCTCCCACACTTTACGACACTTCGATGTTAATAATTTTCATCGGAGCACACAGCAAAAGGCATGATCACTATGAAACCCAAGCCTCGACTCTGCTCCTCTTTCTACACAGAAGAAGCTTCTAGTGCACAACATATGTGTGAATATGCTAATTTCTGACTGGCAGAGAAACACCGGAAAGCGGCATCACACCCGGTCAACCCAGCGCATATATTCAGAACCAACAAAATTTTGTCACTTAGTCAGAACAGTAAATTAACATAAAATGTTTTTGAAAACGCACAAATGTAAAATTAACTCCCTCTTAACAAAACTACTATACCAAAATAATATCTCGTTTCCCTAGTAAACTGACGAAATAGTTTATAGCTCACTGGTGCGATTGACTAACACGCACGTCATTCTCGAATATTCCCCAAGAGACCAGTTACTTCGAGGTATAGTATAAAAACTTTCACACCTTCATTCATTCTCATAACTAAGCTCAACTATAATAGTAACTAGCACACAATTAGAAAAGTAAGCAAACAGAACTCCAAATAAAGATGACAGTATTTTGGCTGCAACTCAGCGACTGTTAGCTAGTGACCTCTACCAGATCGCGTAGAAACTATATACACGGCGGTATCTGACGCCACTTGTCCTACGAGTGACTCACTCACACTGCACGTCTGCTCACTGCTTTTACGATCGCAGTAGGCACGATGTAGCATTTAAAACAGATTCGACATAGTTCGTGTTTGCACTGCACACGAAAGCCGATTCCCGCACAGTAGGCCGCGCGGGGTGGCAGTGCAGTCTCAGGCGCCTTGCCACGGTTCGCGCGGCTGCCGCCGTCGGAGGTTCGAGTCCCTCCTCGCGCATGGATGTGTGTGTTATCCTTAGCGTAAGTTAGTTTAAGTTTGTTTGAGTTAGATTACGTAGTGTTTAAGTCTAGGGACCGATGATCCCAGAAGTTTGGTCCCATAGGAACTCACCACAAATTTCCAAAAAAATTTCCCGCACAGTAAAGAGCCAACCGCAAACGCAAAGTGCCATTCGTGGAAATGATTACACTCGAGTAGTAACGCCTACCGATATTATCACTTGACTAGAACACAAATGAGGTGCTGAGATCCATAAGGACCTAAACCACACCGCCACCAATCTCACAGTTAAGTGAATATCAGAGAAATCAGTGATACAGCTTTTCGTGAATTACCACGTATGCAGTGTGGACCTACAGCACAGATAAACCTGACTCACCATAAGATCAACAGATTTCAGAAGTATGAATAAATGCTACAATCTCACAATCGACAGTGTTTTACTTTAGGCCCTTATGATTCTCAGCGCCTCAGATGGATAAAAATTCGTAATTTTATAGTCTATAACTCATTCAGAAACGCATAATATAGGTTTACTGCCAGTACAACTTTAACAAATACTAATGTCCGGTCTAATTTTACTACAGTATATAGTGAGTGAATTAACATATCTGAGGACTGTGGTGTCATCTAGCAGGATTTATGGATAGTCAGCAGGGATAAAAGTCTGCCGCAGTTGCACTGACGTGAACTTTTAGTTGAGTGACAAGGGCTAGTTGTGCACATCATGAGCCGTGCACATTGTTTATCAACTCAGTACGTATTTGACCTGTAAGGCAATTACGTCACGCGAGTTGCGCATGCCCAATAGCTCCTCAAAACGGGCGCAACAGAAGGTACGGTCGTGACCTTGTTGCCAAGTTTCACAGAGCATAGAAGAGCAGTAGCAAGGTAGATTTAAGTGACGTATCTTTCAGACTGCAACATCTATGTTACTTTTAACATCGTTCAAAGAAAAATAATCAATAAATCTGCAAGGTGTCGAAAGTTAGGGTGTTCACATGCTCTTGTGCTCTAATACAGCAGCTTCCAGTGCTACACACAACGCTATTCTGGTCACAGCTGCAACCAACTGAGGACATTGCACAGGTGCTGTTCATAGTCAAACACAACAGCGCAACCCACAGGCTTAGCTAGCATCTTCATTTATGTCCAAGCATGTATTTCCCGCGGTATTTCCATATTTTTGTGCCCCATCTTTAAGTGTACCTTTGGCTACAACACCACTGTAAGTCTTGCTTGTCAGTATTAAGAAGTTGCTCAAAACATCACGGTTTCTCATTTTGGGGATAAGACCACTTCAACTGTAAGCAGTTTATTTATAAACACGAGAGTTTCTGCAGCATTTTAGCTGCATCGTCAGATGCAATAAAATCAGGTTCTGATCGAGAAATGAGAATGGGATGAACCAGCGTTCAAAGTCAGCATTTTGCCCTAAGTGGCTGTCCTAACTATAAAGTCTTCTGCATCACTGTTAACGTATAACATCAACAGAATGTTATGTAGTGCTTTGACCAACTTTTTAATATTCACACCCTACACTTGTAGCAATGGTGCTTTGGCCAACATTATTTAGATACCGATTCTTTAATAAGCGTGATCTGAGGATGGTTGCTAGTCAGGCGAAACCAGCAATCAGCAAGTTGTAAGAGGTCCATGATTAAGGAATTTGTTGCTAGCGCACTCGAGCAGATGTAATTTCGATGGATTGCTCACGCGCTGCCTGCGATATGTAAGCAATAAGAGAATCTCAGACCAAAGAGCTGTTTTGTATGCAGTAGGAACTGTGTAGCAGTAAGAGTATGTAGTTGCTGACGAGCAGTCGTGTGTGTGGAGTTGGCTGGGCCGGTCGTGGGGAGCGATGGCGGAGGTAAAAGCAGCCTCGCGCATATGTACTATTTTTATATAAAGTCCCATGTAAATGTTTAAAAAATCTCTTAATAATAATCTTTTTCATAAAAAGTAACTTTTGACAATCATTCATTTCAATTTAAATAATTTACTAATTTCTCCAATCCTTGGTCATCCCGATTATTGAAAAGAAAAATCAGTTGTTTCTTTTTATACATGACAAATCTATCGGCCAGCATTGCACTCGGCTGTGCAAGAAAAATTTCTTATATATGCATTATCCGGCGACCTTATTGAGGTAAGAATTTTCAATTTATTCAGAATGATCTTTCAGGGCCATGACGCAACGCTGCTGACGTCCAATATTTATCAGTTTAAATTCACAGTCAATTATTGAAAGGTTATAAGTCAGTTACAATTTTTTATTGAGAGATTAGTCACATTTTATTATTGATAGGTTATGCAATTTATTTATTGGGAAGTTACGCTAAATGTCAATGTTATAGTTATATTTTTTATTGTTGGGAGGTTTCGGAGCTTTTCTGTTGGTAGGTTACACTAAATGTGAATATTATTCATAATATTTTATTGTGGGGAGGTTACAAAGTTGCTATTATACTTTATTGCGATTAAGAGTATTAAAATTTTTAGCCGTCGCTGTGTCGCGAACATTTTTGTTCTACTTGCAAGCCCCACGACCGTGGCGGCAGACTTTTGGAAGGCCAGAGAGCAGGACAACAGGGAGGGAAGCAGCGGCCCGCGGCTGACATGCGGAAGTTACGGGAGGCCTGTGTCCCGCTGTGAGGGGTGAGGTATTGTGTGTGCTCCACCATGTGTGCCGGCAGGCAGACCCGCGCCGTTGTTTGCATCTGCCCGGGCTGGGAGTGGCCGCCAGTTTGTGTCCCCGCGTGACACACGAGGCAGCCAACACGGCGGCAGCAGCAGCAGCAGCGCCAGCGGCGGTGGTCGTCTGCACTACAACTTGTGCAGCCCCACTGCGGCTCAGCACGGATA
This sequence comes from Schistocerca piceifrons, assembly GCF_021461385.2. Lineage (NCBI taxonomy): Eukaryota > Metazoa > Arthropoda > Insecta > Orthoptera > Acrididae > Schistocerca > Schistocerca piceifrons. The sequence goes on from NC_060138.1 coordinate 1,140,103,135, forward strand.
CAGCAGAAAGGATGAGAGACAACCTTTACCAGCCCAGTACACTAGTGGGAAACGAAACGTGAAAACCTCGAAATGGAACCAATATTACCTCTAAATTATTGGCGTGGAAAACACCAGGTCTAAAAAGGACACTCGATATGGAAATTTGGGGGAAACGATTCCACATTTGCAGAGCATCTCAAAAATTAGATTAGATTTACTTTCATTCCAATTGATCCGTAGTGAGGAGGTCCTCCAGGATGTAGAACATTTCAGAAAAACAACAATACATGAGAAATATTTACAACTCAAACAAATAAGCTAATGCATCATTCCACAGGTCCCAAGTGGAATGATCGTCATTTTTTAATGAACACTATATGAAAGAATCATTTTACAAATTCTAATGCACTGAATTGAAAATAAAAACGTTTTTATTAATTTATAAGGTAATAAACGTGTGATACAACTACTATAATACTTATTTACAATGAACACATTACTGCACTGAAATGGTGCAGACGTCACATTGTACTTACACAAACACACACACAAACACACACACACACACACACACACACACACACACACACACACACACACACACACTTATTTACAATGAACACATTACTGCATTGAAATTCTGCAGAAGTTGTATTGTACATATACACAAATCAGTTGGTTCTTCTGAGAAATTCATCAATGGAGTAGAAGGAGTTGGCCATTAATAAATCCTTTAGGCTTCTCTTAAACTGATTTTCATTTGTTGTTAAGCTTTTTATGGCTGCTTCCAAGTTATTGAAAATGTGTGTCCCGAATAATGCACACCTTGTTGTAGAAGACTAAGTGATTTTAAATCCTTGTGAAGATTATTCTTATTTCTAGCACTGATTGCATGAACTGAGCTGTTGGTTTGAAAAAAAGATACATTTTTAATGACAAATTTCATTAAAGAATTAATATATTGGGAAGCAGTAGTTTGTATCCCCAGTTCCCTAAACAGGCTTCTTCAGGATGTTCTTGAGTTCACACCACATATAGCTTGGCTTGATGACTTACCCCAAAAAATAATCCCATATGACATTATGGAATGAAAGTAAGCATAGTAGGCAAGCTTTTTCATTTTTATGTCCCCTATGCCTGAGACAACTCGCATTGCAAATAGAGATTTGTTAAGACGCTTCAACAGTTCTATGGCGTGCTTTTCCCAGTTGAATGTATTATGAAGCTGTAATCCCAAGAATTTAACACTGTCCACTTCGTCTATCTGCTTGTCATCATATGTTGGGCATATATTCGTGGGACACCCCTCACAAGTTCTGAACTGCATGTAGTGTGTTTTTTTCAAAATGTAGTGACCACAAATTGGCTAGGAACCACTAATTAATGTCCAGAAATATTTTATTAGCTGATCTTTCTAAGACTACACTTGATTTGCTATTTATTGCAATGTTTATATCATCGGCAAACAAAACGAACTTGGCATCTGATAATGTTACTGATGAAAAGTCATTGATACACACAAGAAAAAGTAAGGGCCCTAAAATGGAAACTTGTGGGACCCCACATGTAATTAGTTCCCAGTTGGATGATGCCAGATAGCTTGATACTTGTCTCTTCCCTAATAACACCCTTTGTTTCCTGCCAGAGAAATAAGATTTGAACCATTTTGCAGCTTTTCCTGTTACACTATAATATTCTAATTTACTTAAAAGGATATTGTGATTTCGACAGTCAAATGCCTTTGACAGATCACAAAATATACCAGTTACCTGCAATTTTTATCTAATGAATTAAGCACATTTTCACTGTAAGTGTAGATGTTGTTGTTGTGGTCTTCAGTCCTGAGACTGGTTTGATGCAGCTCTCCATGCTACTCTATCCTGTGCAAGCTTTTTCATCTCCCAGTACCTACTGCAACCTACATCCTTCTGAATCTGCTTAGTGTATTCATCTCTTGGTCTCCCCCTACGATTTTTACCCTCCACGCTGCCCTCCAATACTAAATTGGTGATCCCTTGATGCCTCAGAACATGTCCTACCAACCGATCCCTTCTTCTGGTCAAGTTGTGCCACAAACTTCTCTTCTCCCCAATCCTATTCAATACTCCCTCATTAGTTATGTGATCTACCCATCTAATCTTCAGCATTCTTCTGTAGCACCACATTTCGAAAGCTTCTATTCTCTTCTTGTCCAAACTATTTATCGTCCATGTTTCACTTCCATACATGGCTACACTCCATACGAATACTTTCAGAAATGACTTCCTGACACTTAAATCAATACTGGATGTTAACAAATTTCTCTTCTTCAGAAACGCTTTCCTTGCCATTGCCAGCCTACATTTTATATCCTCTCTACTTCGACCATCATCAGTTATTTTGCTCCCCAAATAGCAAAACTTCTTTACTACTTTAAGTGCCTCATTTCCTAATCTAATTCCCTCAGCATCACCCGACTTAATTAGACTACATTCCATTATCCTTGTTTTGCTTTTGTTGATGTTCATCTTATATCCTCCTTTCAAGACACTGTCCATTCCATTCAACTGCTCTTCCAAGTCCTTTGCTGTCTCTGACAGAATTACAATGTCATCGGCAAACCTCAAAGCTTTTATTTCTTCTCCATGAATTTTAATACCTACTCCGAATTTTTCTTTTGTTTCCTTTACTGCTTGCTCAATATACAGATTGAACAACATCGGGGACAGGCTACAACCCTGTCTTACTCCCTTCCCAACCACTGCTTCCCTTTCATGTCCCTCGACTCTTATAACTGCCATCTGGTTTCTGTACAAATTGTAAATAGCCTTTCGCTCCCTGTATTTTACCCCGGCCACCTTTAGAATTTGAAAGAGAGTATTCCAGTCAACATTGTCAAAAGCTTTCTCTAAGTCTACAAATGCTAGAAACGTAGATTTGCCTTTCCTTAATCTTTCTTCTAAGATAAGTCGTAAGGTCAGTATTGCCTCACGTGTTCCAGTGTTTCTACGGAATCCAAACTGATCTTCCCCGAGGTTGGCTTCTACTAGTTTTTCCATTCGTCTGTAAAGAATTCGTGTTAGTATTTTGCAGCTGTGACTTATTAAGCTGATAGTTCGGTAATTTTCACATCTGTCAACACCTGCTTTCTTTGGGATTGGAATTATTATATTCTTCTTGAAGTCGGAGGGTATTTCACCTGTTTCATACACCTTGCTCACCAGATGGTAGAGTTTTGTCAGAACTGGCTCTCCCAAGGCCGTCAGTAGTTCCAATGGAATATTGTCTACTCCGGGGGCCTTGTTTCGACTCAGGTCTTTCAGTGCTCTGTCAAACTCTTCACGCAGTATCATATCTCCCATTTCATCTTCATCTACATCCTCTTCCATTTCCATAATATTGTCCTCAAGTACATCGCCCTTGTATAGACCCTCTATATACTCCTTCCACCTTTCTGCTTTCCCTTCTTTGCTTAGAACTGGGTTTCCATCTGAGCTCTTGATATTCATACAAGTCGTTCTCTTATCTCCAAAGGTCTCTTTAATTTTCCTGTAGGCGGTATCTATCTTACCCCTAGTGAGATAGGCCTCTACATCCTTACATCTGTCCTCTAGCCATCCCTGCTTAGCCATTTTGCACTTCCTGTCGATCTCATTTTTGAGACGTTTGTATTCCTTTTTGCCTGTTTCACTTACTGCATTTTTATATTTTCTCCTTTCATCAATTAAATTCAATATTTCTTCTGTTACCCAAGGATTTCTACTAGCCCTCGTCTTTTTACCTACCTGATCCTCTGCTGCCTTCACTACTTCATCCCTCAAAGCTACCCATTCTTCTTCTACTGTATTTATTTCCCCCATTCCTGTCAATTGCTCCCTTATGCTCTCCCTGAATCTCTGTACAACCTCTGGTTCTTTTAGTTTATCCAGGTCCCATCTCCTTAAATTCCCACCTTTTTGCAGTTTCTTCAGTTTTAATCTACAGGTCATAACCAATAGATTGTGGTCAGAGTCCACATCTGCCCCTGGAAATGTCTTACAATTTAAAACCTGGTTCCTAAATCTCTGTCTTACCATTATATAATCTATCTGATACCTTTTAGTATCTCCAGGGTTCTTCCATGTATACAACCTTCTTTCATGATCCTTAAACCAAGTGTTAGTTATGATTATGTTGTGCTCTGTGCAAAATTCTACCAGGCGGCTTCCTCTTTCATTTCTGTCCCCCAATCCATATTCACCTACTATGTTTCCTTCTCTCCCTTTTCCTACACTCAATATCAGAACTCTTTAGAAAAAAATGGGTCAAATGGCTCTGAGCACTATGGGACTTAACATCTATGGTCATCAGTCCCCTAGAACTTAGAACTACTTAAACCTAACTAACCTAAGGACATCACACAACACCCAGTCATCACGAGGCAGAGAAAATCCCTGACGTCGCCAGGAATCGAACCCGGGAACCCGGGCGTGGGAAGCGAGAACGCTACCGCACGACCACGAGCTGCGGACACCCTTTAGAAATCCGAGCTGTGACTTTGACAGTATGTTATTTGAGATAAGATGGTTATAAAGCCGATTGTACATTACTTTTTCAAAAATTTTTGAGAATGCTGGCAAAAATGAAATTGGACGGAAATTTGATGATATTTCTTTATCTCCCTTCTTAAACAGTGGGTTAACTTCAGCATATTTTAACCATTCAGGAAATATTCCACTCATAAACGACTGGTTACACAGATAGCTTAATATGTTACTTAACTCAGAATCACATTCTTTAATTAGGTTTGTTGATATTTCATCATTCCACTAGATGTTTTTGATTTTAAAGATTTTATGATTGACATTATTTCTGCTGGGGTAGTGACGATGAATTTCATATTATGGACGATACTTGAAATGTCTGGTCTGAGGTATTCCACAGCAGCATCTACACAACCTGACAACTCCATCTTTTCAGTAACAGTTATGAAATGTTTGTTAAAAAGTTTTGCAACACTATACACATCTGTCACCAATGTATCATTTATATAACGACAAGGCAACCTCTAGATAAGAAGACATGAAAACCAGAATGAACAATAACAAACACATTTACTTGCATGTCTGGATGAACAGACATTAATGACGATTGACAGCTGTTCAAAATTAATTCGAAATAAATGCGCTGAAATGCGAATATCTTGGCATCAGGTGTGATAGGTACAGATTTATTACCTGTTAGAGGCATACGAAAATTTCTGCCTGACTGGGACTTGAACCCAGATTACCGCTTATCACGAGCAGTCGTCTCCTGTTCCGAACCAAACTTCCATACGTCACACAGTCTTCAACCCCGGCCCAACAATAATTTTCATAAGTCACTAACAGATAGAACGTCCATATGTGTCACAGCTGAAGCCAAGATGTTCACATTCAGTAAATTTTGGACATTCAAGTAAATATTACATGCCAAAACTTGTACAATGCGACAATCTCATTCTCACTAGTGCAGGAATATAGACTGAAACTGTGAGCATTAAGGGTTGAGTGTAGGTGACTATGATGTAGAGATACAGACAGTGTGACATACTTTCAAATGATAGATCAGCAATCAGTCGTCCTTTTCTTTCAGGTTTTATTAAGCAAATCTAGATTTCGGCTAGTGCCTAGCCATTATCAATGCACTATTTCATGGTATCAATGCGTGTCCTAGTACGTCAGTCTCCTGTTGTTCAGGCTTCGGTTTGAACATCAGGGAGAAACGTTGCAAAGCGATATGAAATGCAATGTGCATGTGAAGATTGTGACCGCGAAGGCAAATGGTCGACAGCAATTTATTGGGAGAATTTTAGAAAAATATGGTTCATCTGTAAAACAGATCGTCTACAGACTGCTAGTGCGACCTATTCTAGAGTGTTTGGGATCCGCACCATGTCGGATTAAAGGAAGACACCAAGACAATTCAGAGGTGGGCTGCTGGTAGTTCAAACTTGGCTCCCCCATCGGAGGTTTGAGTTGTGCCTCGGGCATGGGTGTGTGTGTTGTCCTTAGAGTTAAGTTAGTTTAAGTTAGATTAAGTAGTGTGTAAGCTTAGGGATCAATGACCTCAGCAGTTTGGTCCCATAAGACGTTACCACAAATTTCCAAATTTAGTTCAAACAACAGAAACCCAGACAACAGGAGACTGACGTACTGGGACATGCACTGAGACCATGAAGTAGTGAACTGGTAACGGCTAGATTTGCTTAATAAAATCTGAAAGAAGAGGATGACTTATTGCTGTGCTGCATCATTTGCAAGTCGTATCACAGTCGTAGAGGGCACCCCATTCCTAATGGAAGGTAACTTGAGTGTGACACATGGAAATTCTGGTCAATCTGGGAAGCGTGTACTAATAGCTGAAGGGACAGTTTGCATCCGGCGGCGTAGCGGCACGGACGTCTTGTCTATGTTATCACTGTGCATCTCGCACAAGTTCGTTTACTTGATCCAGCCGTCTTTGTGCGCTATATTTTCTTGGAACGAGGATGGGTTGTAGCTAATGTAAACTGACACTTAAGATAAGATCTTTGACTAAATATGCATGACCTAAGGAACTTGAATTCGAACAGTTTATCAGAGATGAAGTGAATATTGATTATAATGATCCTGTTGGCATCTACCTGTCTGTAAGGAGCAGTGTGGTGTATCTGAAACTCATTAATGAGGAAATATGTGGTAGAGTTCTAGATACAATTATAAGTGGTCTTAAATTCCACCAGTCTGCTGTACGCATCAGTGACATGACTGTGGAACTAGTGCTAGTTCAACTGTGGACGACACATGTATTTCAACTCCCTTTTGAGGCCACTTCAGAGATGATGGTATCTGCAGTCTCCTCATATGGAAAGGTGATTAGCGGTACAGGTGAAAAATGAACTCAATTTACCACCTACCAAGTTCTCAATGGGGTACGACAGATCTGAAATGAGCAAACAAAACATGTGCTGACCTGCTTGCAAATTGAGGGATGCACATGCCATTATAATTTATGACGACCAGCCAAAGACATGCCAAGAAGGACACTGCCATTCCAGCTGTATTACACATTTACCTCCTGCAAGACGTTCGCCTAGAAACGTTTCCGGCTATCTACGGCTATGTTGCTTGTGTCATGATGTATGCTGACAATGGCAGTAATAATAATGTCGTGTCACTAGGGCCTCCCGTCGGGTAGACTGTTCGCCGGGTGCAAGTCTTTCGATTTGACGCCATTTCGGTGACTGCGCGTCAATGGGGATTTAATGATGATGATGAGGACAACACAACACACAGTCCCTGAACGGAGAAAATCTCCGATCCAGCCGGGAATCGAACCCGAGCACTTAGGATTGACATTCTGTCACGCTGACCACTCAGCTGCTGGGGGCGGACACAATGGCAGTGGGACAACTACACTTCTAAAACAGCGTATTGAGATTGATGAAGTGGCTTCCCTACCATCAGCTAGGGTTCTTGCTGTGACCTTCCATGGTGTTCGAACCATCATTATTTATGATCTCTAGGGCACGGCCAATCGACGGGAACAGTCGCGATTCTATTCATAAGAGGCCGCACTCAATATGCCAGGTGGTCGGCGATGGGCATCCCAGAATGATATCGCAGCCACGTTTTCGAACCATTACAGCCAGTTATATGTGACAGAGGCCCAAGATATCACAGCAATGGATATTGCCCTCCAGTCGTTGACGGGAACTCTTGATGGGGAGGCTGTGGAGATTTTTGCAGCGATGATTACACTTGATGACTTTGCCGATGCTCTTCATAAGGGAGCAGCAAATAAATCCCCACGCCATGGCGGCATTCCGTTAGAATTTTACTGCGCATTCCACGTCATCATGGCTTGACGATGGAATGAGATGTATCAAGACTTGATGACCCCTGATGTTTCGCATAAATTCGTAGAAGTGCTGTTTATCCCGATCCCCAAGCCATCTGGAGCTCAGGGAGTTGGACATTACCGGCTGTTGACCACGTTAAATTGTGACTTCAACATTTTTACCCGGATTCTTACCGCCCGCCTTCGGTGCGTCCTCCCTTAATTCATCTCTACGGATCAAACGTGCTTTCATGGTAACAGTAACGTTCGAACGGGCCTCAGTGGTTAATGCGACATCATAGCTCTTCCAGCGGACTGCCGCACTCGCCTTAGTGACAGTGTACCACGACCACGCCCTTGATAGGGTGAGTCATGGCTTTGCTGAGGCAATGCAGTGATGAATGGCCTTCACCCGTACATTTACACACATTGTCTTGTGACTCCTCCGAGGCGCCACGTCACAGGTGTTTTGGCTGTTGGTCCGTCAGGGACGTCCGCTGTCGATGCTTCTTTATGCCATCATCCTTGAGTCATTGTTACGTAGTTTTCAGAGCCGTCTGAATGCGATCACAATGATAGGCCATGAAATTTATCTGTCATGTATGTGGCGTTCTTAGTTCAATTACTGGATGAAGTGTGAGAGGTGCTGTAATGGATCAACCGGCATGGGACTGCTGCGGACAGCTTTGTGAATCTGACGAAGTTGGTGCTATATTCGTTGGCAGAGGTCTTCCAGCAGGGAGTGTAGCACCACTGCCGTAACTTGACAAGCTGAGGTGTTTGGGAATCACCTTCACACGTGAGACAGACTAAAGGCGGCGTTCGGCTACTTGATAAGCGCAGGTCTTATTATCATCAATGTCCGCTACGACACGCTAACTCTTCCTCCTCGAGACGGCGGCGTTGGTCTTGTCAACGTCCATGCGAGAGCGGCTGTTCTTTTTGTAATTACGATGGTTAAATCGTGGACCCGCCACCGAACCGAATTAACGAGAAGCCTGAATGACCAACTGGCCCCTCCCTTCCGAGTGGCGCCCGCTGCATTAACACATATTTCTGCCTCTCTCTCACATGTCAGGACATTTTTCAACAAATTCTGTTACATCCATGCCAATGTGCTTTGTTCAAAATGGTTCAAATGGCTCTGAACACTATGGGACTTAACTTCTGAGGTCATCAGACCCCTAGAACTTAGAACTACTTAAACCTAACTAACCTAAGGACATCACACACATCCATGCCCGAGGCAGGATTCGAACCTGCGACCGTAGCTGTCGCACGGGTCAAGACTGTAGCGCCCAGAACCGCTCGGCCACTCTGGCAGGCGATGTGCTTTGTACCAGGAACCGTACGGCATGTGATGTTTTTCGCCTAATACTGAGACATCATGCTCGGAGTGTTGTGGAAAGCTGATATCCTATGACCGCATGGCCCGTGGTCTAGCGTAATGAGTGCCACGATCTCCTTGACATGAACGCTCGTGTGCCCTGGTATCTGGTTGTTAATGGTAAATACATGACAAAACTTCGTCTGTATGCCATTAATATGACAGATGAGCCGCTCTGCCCCCAAAGTCACACGCTTGACAAGGGTGAATATCGACTGATGTGTGGATCTTCGGCAGGGGTGTGGCAGGTGATTTGCAAAATGCTTGCCTTTCTCTTATATAGGGCTCCTTTCACCATTGCACTGAAGTCACTTCTGTTCCTAGATAAGATCTATTTCCAACAGACGAAAATCAATGCAGTGAACTGGATAAAAGGCCCATCGATCACTTACCTGTTTCATGAAGGAGACAAGAGCGTTCTTGAAATTTGGTCGTTCCTGCAAGTTCACTTTACCTTTATAACGCACTAACCGAGATACCGTCAATACCATAACACCATAACAGCCCCCCTCCCCCCCCCCCCCCCTGCAGTTTAGGTGTTGAGGTGCACCAGGTATGAGAAGGTGATTTGAATTTGTGTAATAGCATGACTTGGACGAGTGTACCGGCAAAATGGAATATTCTTCGAGAAAACATGCTCTATTGAATTGGGGTTCTGAGTGCATCTATCCACAGTTGGTGGCGTGCGGAAGCCATTTTGTTTGTTTTGCCGCGAGGGCGTTTTACTTCTGTTTCAGTTTTGTTTGTTATGGATGCTTACCGCACATCGGTGTGAATCTCTTAGTCACTCTTCTCACACTGATTTTCATTATTTCTCGCCTGGAGGGGACCCTATTTAATCATAATTGTTTGTTATTCCCATGGTGATTACACATAATGTACGAACCTCTTGTACGTTGTCACCTGTACAGTCCTTTTTGTTAAAAAACAAAATAAAGTTTTATTGTACAAAAATAAAAAAAGGTGATTAAAGCGACAAGTAAAATCTCAGCAAGCAGGAAATCCGGGTTCGAGTCCCGGTCCGGCACTAGTTTTTATATGTCACTAACAGGTAGTACATCTATACTGATCACAGCTGATGCCAAGATATTCGCATTCAGTGAATTTATGTCGAATTAATTGAAAGAACAGCTTCTTATTTTTTTTAAAATTGTGGTAAGTTCCTGTGGGACCAAACTGCTGAGGTCATCGGTCCCTAGGGTTACACACTATTTAATCTAACTTAAACTAACTTACGCTAAGGGCAACACTCACACCCATGCCCGAGGGAGGAGTCGAACCTCCTTCAGGGGGCGCCGCGCAAGGCATCCCTGACCGTGCGGCTACTCCGCACGACTGACAGCAGATCTTGCAAGGAATTCACGAAAACAAATTCAGAAAAAACAGGTTTGAATGACCAGTGACAAAGAGTACACGACAAACAACTTATTATTCACATTAACAGAAAAAATAGCACTCTAATAGATGGTCATCAGAATAATGCTATGTATCTCCTTTCCCCTTACTCTTTCATTATTGCCTCTAAATAAACTCTGAACCAAAAATCTAACCCCCCCCTCCCCCAATCATTTTAAGATATCTGAACAGTCATTACTTTTGCATAATTTACTTCGTTAGGCTGGTAACAATTATGTAATAAATAAGAAAAGAGACGCCATGTCAACATATAGTCACGACAAAAATCGCTAACAGTTCTCGTGAGAAAAAACTTCAGTTACTGAGATCAGTGTCAGACTAGTAGTGGTATTCCATAGTAGTTAGTTTACGAAATAAAACGGGTGAAAGTGTCGATGTTATATAAAGTAAAGAGACAAGTGACCTCTAGCCAATGACCAGATGAGAAGAAGGGCATATTTCCGTCGGGAAAATGAACAATTGTAGGTAGTAGATATTTATGCAAAAGTTTCGTTGTGAAAAGTTTTTGACTATGTAAGTATCGCATATAAAAGCAAAACTGTATTATTCCAGGTTAAATTCACTGAAAAATTCTTAATGTAAAAGACGAAACGCATCTGGAACAGACGTAAATACAGAAAGTACATGTAGATACAAAAAAAAAGTTGAACGAAGCGAAGATTAGCTTGAGGAGAGCTATGAGATAAGCGTTCAACTACTCTGAAATAAATCTTGGTCAGCTGATCTGAGTAAAAACCCTAAGAAGATTTGGTCTTACGTAAAATCAGCAAGCGGACCGAAGTCATCTATTCAGTAACTGGGAGACCATACTGCCACCGAAGTGGAAGATGACAGAGAGAATGCCGAAATAATGAATTCGGTCTTCCGAAATGGTTTCACCGCGGAAGGTCGCAATACAGTCCATCCTTTCAATCATCGTACGAACATCGAAATAGCAGATATTGGGATAAGTGATAAGAGGAATATAAAAGAAACGACAACTGCGTGGCAGCGGAAAGGCTTCAGGACCAGATGAGATGCCTGTAAGATTACGCAGATATTATGCCAAAGAATTTGCTCCCCCTTCTAGCAGCAGTTTATCTCAGGTCACCCGAGAAACGAAGCATACTTAGATATTCGAAAAAGAAACGTAGGTCATCCCCATTTTCAAGAGGGTCTTAGGACATATGCATATAATTGTTGGCCTATACCGTTGATCTCAATCTTTTATAGAATGTTTTATGCTCAAGAATTATGACGTTTTTGGAGAATGAAAATCTTCTCCATAAAAATGAAGAGGTTGAAAAAAATCAGCTAACCAGTTGCAAACCAAAGGTTTATTTAACCCTTGATCTAGATTTAGATATTCCTAAAAATATCTTCTTCAGAAGGAGTGTGCCTTGTTACATCACCCACTGTTTCTGAAGAAGATATTTTTAGAAATAGCGAAACCTAGGTCCAGGGCTAAATAAACCTTCGGTTTGCAACTGGTTGGCTGATTTTTCAAACCTCCTCAGATTTATACGGTTGCTGACTCGCAGCTATGTTTAAGATTCTCCATAAAAATCAGCACAGCTTCCGAAAGCAGAGACCTTGTAAAACTCACCTCGCTCTGTTTCTCCTTGATATCCACAATGCTGTAAACATTAGCCCTGAACTTGGTGCTATGTTCCTAGACTTCAGAATGCCATTGGACACCGCCCCACACAGCCGTTTCGTGAAAGAATACTAGCTTACCGAGTATCGGACCAGATTTGCGACTGGATTCAAGAATTCCTTCCAGACAGAACTCAATAAGTCGCTCTTAATGGAACAAAATCGACAGATGTAAAGGTAATTACAGGAATACCCGGAGGAAGCGCGATGTGTCCATTACTGTTTACAATATACAGGGTGTACATAAAGTCTGGGAACACTTTCAACTATTTATTGCACAAGAACTAAACTTTGTACAGATGCCATACATTCTATATGCGAACCATGACTAACCCGGCAGATGTCAATATGGTAATCGAATTCTTGCCATACCCGTTCCAGCATGGCATCGGCGGTTGTGGCAGTCGCTTCCCGGAGCGGTGCTACATCACATGTTAGAATCGGTACATACACCAGTTCTTTGATGTGTCCCCACAGAAAAAAGTCACACGGAGTGAGATCTGGTGTTTTTGTCGAACTCGATCACACAAAAAGCTCGTTCCGCACCTGAACTCGCCATGCTTGCGACTAGTGCTAACAATAGGCAAATTACCAAACTATGCTGTGGCGGCATACATGAAAAAAAAAAACTTTCGGGGTTTCTCGTCAAAATGACGTAAGTATGATATCTGTACAATGTTTAGTTCTTGTGCAGTAAATAATTGAAAGTGACCCCTGACTTTTTGTACACCCTGTATATGGATGATCTAGTAGAAAGCGTCGGAAAATCTTTAAGACTGTTCTCAGATGATGCGTTTGCCAATAAGAAAGTAACAACGCCGGAAGAAAATATAGATATTTGCATAATTACATACATAGGATTGATGAATGGTGCAAGGACTGACCGCTGACTTTGAGAGTAAATAAATGTAACATATTGCACATATCTAGCAGAAGAAATTCACTACCACACAACTACACACCTAATGATAAATTGTTTGAAACAGTATCTACCATAAAATATCTAGGGGCAACCATCTGGAGCGACCTTGAGTGGAATGACCATGTAAAATATAGAGTAGGAAAATCGAGTGCTAGACTGAAATTCATAGGAGGAATTTTAAGGAAATTTGATTATTCAGGAATAAAGGGAATGACTCACCGAAAAGCAAGAGCTACATTGTCAATCAGCAGCTAGCTTTTGGAACGCATTTCCTTTTTCCATCTGTAGGAAAATCATGCACAGAAACAAACACACACTCACATGCGCGCACCTGGCTCCCTACGGTACATTGCGCTCAGTCGACTGCCAGCTCGTGTGGGCGAGCGGTTCTAGGCGCTTCAATCTGGAACTGTGCGACCGCTACGGTCGCAGGTTCGAATCTTGCCTCGGGCATGGGTGTGTGTGATGTCCTTAGGTTAGTTAGGTTTAAGTAGTTCTCAGTTCTAGGGCACTGATGACCTCAGATGTTAAGTCCCATAGTGATCAAAGCCATTTGAACCAATTTTTGACTGCCAGCTCTTTATTGGACCACAATGAGTGTACTAGGATGAGGTGGGAGTGTGGAACGGGTTGGGATGAGGAATGGAGAGGGGTGGGAGATGGAAGACAGGAAAAGGGTTGGGGGAAGCGTCTAGCAACTCATAGAAGGGTGGGGAGCTGTCTGTGGGCTAGGTTGGAGGTGCAGGTAGAGGGAGCATAAACCTTACCACCCACTGTTGATGCAACCTCCCTATACACACACCAACGTCCCTCATGCCCAAGGCCTTGACATGGTTGAACAGTACCTCTCCCAGAGTCCTGCATATTCCAAACCCACCACTTCATTCCTTGCACACTTACAAATCTACATCCATATGCACAACTATTTCACCTTTGAAGGGAAGGTATACAAACAAATTCATGGCACAGCCATAAGCACCCACATGGTATCCTTCAATGTCATCCTCTTCATGTGGCACCTAGAGGAAACATTCCTAGGTTCATAAAACCCCAAACCCTTCGTCTGGTTCAGGTTTATTGATTACATTTTTGTAATTTGGACTCAAGGCTAGGACACCTTGTCCTCATTCCTCCACAACCTGAACATCTTCTCTCTCATCCACTTCCTCCTCCAACCATCATGCCACCTTCCCAGATATTGGCCTCCTCAGATGGCTCCATCCGCACCTTGTTCCATGTCAAAACCACCAATCACGACCAGTACCTGCACTTTGACAGTTGCCGCCACTTCCACACCAAAAAATTCCTCCAATACAGCCTGGCCACACATGATATATGCATTTGCAGTGATGAAAACTCGCTTGCCCACTATGCTGAAGACCTCAGAAAGGCCTTCACAGACAGACAATATCCTCCAGACCTACTTCACAAACCGATTTCCTGTGCCATATCCTGACACACACCTCATCATCACACCCATCCCAACAACCGAACATGAAGAAACGCCCCCCTTGTCACCCAATACCATTCAGACTGGAATGACTGAACTTTGTCAGAGTTTTGATAATCATAATGACCTGAAATGACGGGTGTCGTATCCAAGATACTTCCAACCCCTCCCAAAGTGGTGTTCCACTACCCACCCAACCACCACAATATCCTAGTCCATCCCTATTACAGTCCTACCCCCAATACGCTGCCACAGCGATCATATCTCTGAGGAACACCCAGTTGCAAGACCTGCCCAATCCACCCACCCAGTACCACCTACTGCAGTCCTGTCACAAGCTTACCTTACCCTATCAGAGGCCAGGCGACCTGTGAAAGCAGAATTATTATACACCAGCTCTGCTGCAACCACAGCACAGCGTTCTACATTGGTATGACAGTCAACCAGCTGTCAACCAGAATGGCCACCGCAAAACTGTTGCCGAAAGCAAGATGGGCCACCCAGTGGTACAACATGCAGCAGAGCACAACATATGAGATATCAGTGGCTGCTTCGCAACCTGTGCCATCTGAAACCTCCCCACCACCACCAGCTTTTCGGAGCTGCACAAATGGGAGCTATCCCTATAGCATATCCTTTGCTTCCATTATCTTCTTGGCCTAGACCGAAGGTAGCTCAGTGGCCCCACCCCCCTGCCCCATTTCCCACCCAATAGTGTGTGTGTGTGTGTGTGTGTGTGTGTGTGTGTGTGTGTGCGTCTGTGTGAGGTGTGCATGTTTGTGTTTATACACATCATAACCTGCTGCAGAACCCCTGTCCAAATTGTGTCCCCACATCAACTAGCTGTATGCTGTTATCTCACTCCCTAGCCTATGGAATGGTGTGCCCAGCCGTCTGTCACCTGCCCCTCTACTTGCACCCCTAGGTAGCCCACAGATGGCTCCCCACTCTCCCTTGAGCCGCTAGACGCTTTCCCCCAACACTCTCCCTCTCTCCCACCTCTTACCTCTCTCCATCCCTCACCTTACCTCACCCCCACATCCGCATCTCACCCCAGTATACTCACTGTGGACCAGTAAAGAGCTGGCTGTCAACTGAGCACAATATAAGTAGCTGGACATGTGCATGTGAGTGTGTGTGTGTGGCTGTTTTTTCTACAGCTAGGAAAAGGAAGTGCATTCCAAAAGCTAGCCAAGCTCCATATCTTTTGTTTGTATGTCTATCGACGATGCACTGCTTCTCCGGACTCTTACAGGGTAGAACCAATAGAAGAGATAGAGAAGATCCAACGGAGACCACTGTGTTTCGTCACAGGATCGTTTAGTTGGCGAGACAGCGCCAAGCTCCATATCTTTTGTTTGTATGTCTATCGACGATGCACTGCTTCTCTGGACTCTTACAGGGTAGAACCAATAGAAGAGACAGAGAAGATCCAACGGAGACCACTGTGTTTCGTCACAGGATCGTTTGGTTGGCGAGACAGCGCCAAGCTCCATATCTTTTGTTTGTATGTCTATCGACGATGCACTGCTTCTCTGGACTCTTACAGGGTAGAACCAATAGAAGAGACAGAGAAGATCCAACGGAGACCACTGTGTTTCGTCACAGGATCGTTTAGTTGGCGAGACAGCGCCAAGCTCCATATCTTTTGTTTGTATGTCTATCGACGATGCACTGCTTCTCTGGACTCTTACAGGGTAAAACCAATAGAAAAGACAGAGAAGATCCAACGGAGACCACTGTGTTTCGTCACAGGATCGTTTAGTTGGCGAGACAGCGCCAAGCTCCATATCTTTTGTTTGTTTGTCTATCGACGATGCACTGCTTCTCTGGACTCTTACAGGGTAGAACCAATAGAAGAGACAGAGAAGATCCAACGGAGACCACTGTGTTTCGTCACAGGATCGTTTAGTTGGCGAGACAGCGCCAAGCTCCATATCTTTTGTTTGTATGTCTATCGACGATGCACTGCTTCTCTGGACTCTTACAGGGTAGAACCAATAGAAGAGACAGAGAAGATCCAACGGAGACCACTGTGTTTCGTCACAGGATCGTTTAGTTGGCGAGACAGCGCCAAGCTCCATATCTTTTGTTTGTATGTCTATCGACGATGCACTGCTTCTCTGGACTCTTACAGGGTAGAACCAATAGAAGAGACAGAGAAGATCCAACGGAGACCACTGTGTTTCGTCACAGGATCGTTTAGTTGGCGAGACAGCGCCAAGCTTCATATCTTTTGTTTGTATGTCTATCGACGATGCACTGCTTCTCTGGACTCTTACAGGGTAGAACCAATAGAAGAGATAGAGAAGATACAACGGAGACCACTGTGTTTCGTCACAGGATCGTTTAGTTGGCGAGACAGCGTTACAGAGATGCTCAACAAACTCCGAGAGAGTACATTACGGGGAAATGATTACAACGAGAAACATTGTGAAATTAGAGCTAATGCAGATGTTTACCGATAACCATTCCATCCATGCACCATTTGAGAATGGAACATGGACGGGCGGATCAGATAGTGCCACCACAAGCACCCTCCGCCACACACAATCAATTGGCTTGCGAAGTACTGATGTAGATGTAAATCAGAATCGTGTACTTAGCTGTGGGAAAAGGGTGTCTTTAAATGTGAAGAAACAATTCATTGGACAACAACAACAAATACATTTTAAATTCTACACGGAAGGTAACCATTGCTTTTCAGCAGCTAGTCACTCACTGTTTAATCTAGTAAAAATCTAAAAACAGAGAGAACAGGTAGAACAAGCAATTTGTAAAGAACAGCGTTAACGTGTAAATAGTTTTAGTATATGACGTGAGTCCGCCTCGTCATTCTCATCCTTGTAGAATTCCCAGTTCTCTCATTTCCTTTTAGTATTATACGTGCTGCATATGACGACAGAGCCTGGTACGAGAACTCTACTCGGCAGCGTTTACACCGCAATAGTGATGCCCAGGTGCCTTACGTTTCAATTTTAGCACATTTCTCAACATTTCTGTGAACAGTTTCAAGGTTTATATCAGCAACCGTTATCTCACTGCACTCTGTACTGTGTACAATAGTCTCCGAGAAAACACATGAGCAATGTCGGAAAACAAGGTCAGTGGCGTGCTATATCCAATACAACAATTATGCACTCAAAACAAAATATCCATAGCAGCACAAAGCATACATAATGCTCAAAGGATCACTAAAAAGACACTCGGCAATAAAATCAACAACACATAAAACGCTAATTCGTATTTCGGTATCTGGGGGTACAGTTTGAGAAACGACACATCTTCACTAATCATGAACAAAGCCAACGGTGTACTCCACAAACTACCGACGTTGAACTCAGCATCATCCAGGCTACCACTTCATCCGTCCCACTGCCACCATCACACCCCCCACTCTACCCACCACGATACACCACTGTATGGGACGCATTGCAGAGACACATTCCACCACGTTCACATTCACATGCACCAACGACCTTCCAGCAGTTGTGAACCGCGCTGGTGGATTAATTTCTTACCAACCTTGCGGCCAGCATCGGAGCACGTTGCAGAACATGCATTTCTGTCCGTGGTGGTCACGTACCCTATTAAGGGGCGATGTAACGGAAAATGTAAACATTTATTTAAAAAATCATTACAGCCATATGTATTAATGTACAAATCTAAAATTTTGCATGTGTAAAGGAAAAGAGCTGTATTTTAACGGAAAAATATGATAAAATATGCAGGATTAATATTTTGCCAGAGATCTGAATCTTTAAGTTTTTTGCTGTTTTTATGTAAAGAACCATAACTCAGATTCTAATCATGCAATTCATCTAAAAACGTTATTGTAGTCTCCTGAGAAAGTTATGAGACCATTGAACTACAGTTAGTAATTTATGGTACATATTTTATCATCAACAGAGTTTTTAATTTTGCACATCCAAAATTAACTTTTTTTCTACATACAATCATCTAAAAATCAGAATGTAACTGCCGGATCTCGTATTTTTTAGTTGCAGGGAGATATCAACACATTGCGAACAGTTCCTCAAAATTTCATAGCATCAGCGCATATACTATTTGAGAAAAGGCTTCTAATAACATAAAAAATGTAACAGGGAAAAAGAGGTTCAAAGCTTTTCTTCTCAAACTTTTAGATGTAATAAGCTTACCTCAGTTTTAAAATCCTCCATACTGATACTCCTCATCCTCGAGGTTTCTCTTCTCTCCTCTTCGAGTCTGCCTGGCCTGGATTTGCAGATGAGACACTGATCTGTTACGTTTCTTGATCCTGCTCTCGTCGATGGTGTAAAATGCTTTTGTTGTAAACATACCAGTATCTATATCAACTCTCTTCAGCACTTCAATTCTGCCATTATTTCCCTTATTGTAACATAAAAATGCATCATAGACGTCTATTTTTAGTACTTAAAGTCCACAGAATGTCCATTTTGAGCATCTAATCCAAATTAAATTATTGAGGCTTTCATTTGCATTTTGTGTCTTTGCATGAAGACACTTCCTCAATAAATCAGGGTTTTCAAGAAGAAACCTGAATGTGGGCTTAATTGCATTAATAACAGGTTCTGGTAATGAGTGTTTATGTAAATATGTCTCATTTCTGTTGTTGAACTTACACCAATCGTATTTCGGACACAGATTGCGCATTGGTGTTTGGTCAGTGGATAGTTTGTGGAAAAAAATTGCCCACACAGCACCCCTCATTGCCCCTAAATTATGTGTGTTTTTCCTGATAACTCTCCCATAAAATAACTGAAGAGAATCAATTTCTTTCATAGTAAGCCTGCCTATTCCTCCTAGTGGTTTTCCATCCTCAAGTACTTCAGATTTCTTCTCTCTCAGCAAGCGACGAAGCCTACCACCAAACCTCTCTTGGATGTGGCCAACACATTCCAACTTTTCTATTGTTATATTGTACGGATTTTTATCTGTTACAGCTTTGAACGAAGAGAAATCCCCATCACCAAGGTATTTAGTATATCTTACAACATACTGGTCCTCAGATCTGGAGAACATCCTCACAACTGCAGCAGCCTCCATGCCCCCACTTGAGCCACTATAATTTTTACAGCATGCTACTGCACGGTTACTCACTGTCTTCATTGTTGGACGTTTTCCTTATTGCACACTGGTGGCAGTATTTAGACATAATTTCTACATCTAAAACTTCACCTGAGTCAATACCAATAACAGATGCAACTCCATACAGAGATGTGTTACTCCATTTCATCCAGGTCCCACCTACAGACATACACAGGTCAATAACATTTATAGTAGATTCACTGTCACGAATATCTACCCCAGGATTTATTTCTTTTTGGTTTATTTCCACCAATTCCTCCACTGCTTTCTTCATAGAAATTTTGGCAGTATCGCATACAGCATCAGATATTTATTTATTTATTTTTTCACACCTTGCACAAGGTGGAGGCATATGCAGAAAACCAAACAATAAATTACCTCCTTCCCTGCCCTGTCCAAGGAATGTCAGAACATATGATAGCCTAAAATTGCTTTCATAGGTACCAGTGACAGTTTTCTCGAAGGAGGAAAATGAAAATTCATAGCCACACGATTTACAAATTAATTTAAAAACAATCTATTCCCACTCTTCTTTCTCCAACAACAATCATGCATTCCGTATTTTTACAGCTATCACATGAACATGAAAACTTTATAGCCTGGCAGAGAAGCTCTAAATCAATAAGTGTGAATCCAGTGGAATCCATATCAACATCATTCACGCACCTGTACAATTCTCCTGTTCCATGTTTTGATGCTGAGTTGAGAGCTTATGTTATTCATTTCGAGCTGCTTCCTTTTTTTTTTATTTATTTTTATTGGTAAGTCGATTTCCATGAAATCTCCGTTTCCCAAACACAGTTTTCCTACCATCCTTTATGCGTAAATCTTGACTTCCACATAAAGGTTAGGATTGTCAAAACGTAAATAAACCACATGCTAAGAAGTTTTCAGGCGAAAATATAGATGTCAGCCAGAGATATAGATGTCAGCCAAAGATATCGAAAGAAAATAACCTACACACTGACAAAAATTCCTCTGAAGCACGCAGTTTCCCAAATGTCGGATATGGTGGGAGTGGCGGCCAGTGCAGAGTTAACCAGTCTAAAGGCATTTCTAAATCTGCTATCAGGATAAAATTCACACACAACACAGATTAAACTATGTATATCAAGAAAATAATATTTTCGAAAACTCAATTTTTTGGAATAAAATCCAACTATGTCGCGTCTTTTGTAATGTCCAGGGGAACATCATAAATTGAGATGAATTCAGTGTACTTATTGTCCCTTAAATAAAAGTGTCATTTCTTTTCGTCCATTCGCATTTTTTTCAGTTACATCTGTGCTATACTGTAGCAGTTCATTCTATGTATGTTCCAAGTTTTTATCGAGCTATGTTACTTAACAGTCACATATCAAGCGAATTTTATTTATGTCCTTCAGTTTTGTTCTTTGTTAGTGTCCAGCAGTTTGACTGTGACGCATGAGCATGCTCATGAAGAGAAGAGAATCGAAGCATTTGAGATGTGGTGCTACAGACGAATGTTGAAAATTAGGTGGACTGATAACGTAAGGAGTGAGGAGGTTCTGCACAGAATCGGAGAGGAAAGGAATATGCGGAAAACAGTGAGAAGGAGAAGGGATGGTATCATAGGACTTCTGTTAAGACACCAGGGACTGACTCCCATGGTAAAAGAGGGAGCTATAGAGGACAAATGTGTGGAAGATGACAGAGAGTGGAATACAGCCAGCAACTAATTGAGGACGTTGGTTTCAAGAGCTATTCTGAGATGAAGAATTTGGCACAGAAGAGGAATTCGTCATGGGCCGCATCAAACCAATCAGAAGATTGATGACTAAAAACGAAAAACGTCATCGAATATAACTGTTTGGAATGAATTCTACGAAAGAATATTGAAGTACCGGCTCATACGGTCCATACAATACTGAGTTGATAAAAATTCTGTTTCTTGAAACAATGCTCTCCAGTTTCCGTTTGTGTTAACATTATGCAAACTACGAAATAATTGACAACTACACTGTTTTAAAATCTCGTAACCAAGGCTACAGTTTAAAACAAGTTAAATTTTCGTCTATTAGAACGGAAAGCTTACTCATTTCAAGAATCATTGGCATTGAGATAAAGAAAACATTTATTTTCAGTTTTGCATGCCACGGAATCGTATCATAGATCATGGGTAATGCAAGGAAGTGTCGATTAATATCGTAGTCATTAAATAGCGTAATACGAAGCATCACGCCGAAAGCTGAAATTTTGTTTGTAAACGCTTGTTTGGAATCTAATAAACGCATAAAAGTTCTTCTGATATTGGAATACGTAATTCTTAGTGTGGGGCAACAGAACTCTCTGAAGCTCACACTGCCCACTACGAAATCCAGATTATTGAGTACATCTCGCCTGCGAGAAAGCTATCCGTTCTCAATTAAACTTACATATGCTGTTTGACTGCAAAACGAAATGATACAGATTGAACTGTTGACCCTGAATATTCCTAATCTGTATCTTTTGCTTAGCAAAGAATCACTGTACCAGAACAGTTGTCCTAATTACACAGCAAATGAACTTAACATTTATCGCATCTGTCCTTCTGATAAACTGGTTGAAAGCTTACAAGATAGCACTTTTATGAAATCTTTTACAGATAGGAAACCTCTGAAGTGATTTGAGATGTTCACAAATACATGCCGACAATAACTGTACCTTACAGTAGACATGAATTTTGATGATAATTACATTTATTGACCTATCTGTGCGAACGGAACGCTCGCCCGTTCTGCAACCTGTTACTATTAAGATAACGATGAAACTATCAAAAATCAATTTTGATTTACGGTACTCGCCATATCCAATGCAAGAATGATCCTTATCACTTTTTATAAAAATGCTTCTGCAGCACACAACTCGCTATGGGCAATGCGAGTATACAAAACCACATGCATGAAGGGAAAATGAAATGAAAAACGAATCATAAATGAGAACAAGTACACTTCATTAAGCCATAACAACAAAACACCCTTTCATAAAGTTCTCACAACTAGAAAAATCAACAAAATGTTGTGAATGTGGTGAAAACTACGAACATCCTTTGTTGGACGAAAATTATGGAAACTAATAATTCGGACCAACATTTCATGTAAGTCACATCCCAGTGCAAATGTGTAACGCAATCATCTGTGTGGCGTGCTTATAAATATGTATTATTTATATTTTAGGACAACTAATCAATAAAAACGCCCACATGTTCTAATGAAAGCATGAAAGCCTTCTGGCGATGAATGGTAATGATTCGAAACCAGTATAGGTACCTTCTGAATAAAGGAACTTAATATAAATTTGTGGCTGGTTGCTGTCTCAACACTATCAACATTTGTTTTCAAATAACAGCCACGGTCTCCAACCATGTCATCATGAGACAGAATTGCGTGAATCAACAAAATATTTCTTAATAACTTTCTTGTGTATAATTACTTCCTGTAACATTTGTTTCAACTATGACATAACCATATGCTGCATTATAAAATTTCAACAGTAAACTTCAACCATACGCAATGTTCCAACAACTAGAGATTACACAGTTCCATATATATATATATATATATATATATATATATATATATATATATATATATATATACTAAATTCCCTTAAAAATTAGACTGCCGGGCTAGCCGCACGGTCTAACGCGCTGCTTTCCGAGCGGGAAGGCGTGCCGGTCCCCAGTACGCATCCGCTCGGCGCATCTGTGGCGAGGTCCGGTGTGCCGGCCAGCCTGTGGATTGTTTTTAGGCGGTTTTCCGTCTGCCTCGGCGAATGTGGGCTGGTTCCCCTTATTAGTCCTCAGTTACACTATGTCGGCGATTGCTGCGCAAACACCGTCTCCACGTACGCGTACACCATAATTACTCTACCACGCAAACGTTTGTGGTTACACTCGTCTGGTATGAGACGTTCCCGTGGGGGCTCCACTGGGAGCCGAACCACACCATAAGCCTAGGTGTGGGGCGGCGGTGGGGCGGGTGGACTGCTGTGGCCTGTTGGGGGGTTGTGGACCACTGCGGGCTACGGCGGGACGAAGCCTCTCCATCGTTTCTAGGTCCCCAGTTCAATGCAAACAATACACACACCTTAAAAATTCCTCTTTTGACATTCCTGCTTCGTATAATCTCATTTCCACAAAATTTTACTCAGAACAAATTATTACAAAACCTTTGCTAAACAATGTTACCTTCACTGCACTGCAGGCCAGCTTTCATCCTTCTAAAATAAGTAAATAGCCGGACTGTTTGACACACACTGACTCACTGCTACTCTCTGACAGTAACATCTTTGGTTTCATAACACAGATTTACAAAGAATATGATTACATTGATACTACAAACGTTGAGTACATTTATCAAATTCGCAAATTCATTCACAATTATGGTCAAAACTTACTGAAAATCGACATGGCAAATCGGACGGTTCCCTTTCAAGGAACAAAATTCTTTTAGTTAATTTTAGATCATAAAGTACTTTCATGTAGAAAATTACCCAATTAATCTTTGAAAATCAGTTAATCACGTAGCCTCCATTATATCTCGCAACAACCTAACATTTCCGCTTGTCAGCTACACGAGCAAACATATTTCATCGACCATTCTGAATATTAACGTGTTTACAATCTATATGGTTTACTTTGGCACCGCAGAACGTACTCGTTCCACTTACGTGACCGACATAGGAAGATAGGAGAATTCAGCGCAGTCCACAAAATATCCTTGTAGCAACGACGTGCTCTATCAAAATCTTTGCTCACACAGTTCGTTCTCTGGTCTGCTGCTTTGCAGTATGAGAACGAACCTCCCCGATGACGAATGGCTGTGCTTTATCCTCGTTCCTGCATCCGTCACACATTATCATATGTTTGCCGCAACCCTTGTGAGGGACGGTCATGCCAAGATTCGAATGCTATCTCTGCGGGAGAAACCTCTTTCCAGCAGGCATTTGTTTAACAGTGAGCGTATGAACAAGAACGAAGCGTCGTGCTTTAAAGAATCTATTATTTATGTTACAGCTTTCTGAATTCATAAATCACTCGTGAAACTGAATAGTTACAGAGATCACGCCAAAAAGCGATAGAGAGATGTACTCCAAATCTGGACATTAAAGAGTGCGTGAAATTTTGTAACTTACTACTAAAGTGTCTGAAGTGTACAGTAATTACTTTTCAACAGAGACATCGTCTAAACAATATAGCTACCATTCCTGACAACTGAAATAATAGATAATAATACCTTTTCTCGTTCTATAAAGGAAGCGGTCGTAATGGCCACTATCTCTTCTGTCTGCCTCACTTTTTAGTTTTCGCTCGCTGTTCTTGGAGAAAGAGTCATTTACGTTGAGGAGGTGTATATGTTGTAATGGTTAATATGTATATGAAATGTTAGGTTTCTTATTATTGAAAATAACCTTCCGATCCCTCATGTCAAAGTTGTGAACATTTAAACGATCTCTAGCAATGTATAGCTGCCACGCCGCCAGGAAACAGAACATCGCTGCTGGGCAACAATCAGCAGCCATCACGCGGCAGTTTCAAATACTACAAAATATTTAATGTCTTTTTACACAGCAACAGCCACAAAGCAATTTAAAGCATTTCATTTAATAATAGCTTGCATAGCAAAGAGTTTTTTTTACAGTGTCAGTATTTGCAATATTTTAGATCCTAGTTGGATACAGTAGCTTTGGCCTTGACAACGAACGAAGAATCTTAAAATATATAAACTGTTAGGCACCTTGTATGATGAAAGTGAACCCACCAACAAAAACTAAACACAAAGCCAATAGCCGGCCGTAGTGGCCGTGCGGTTCTAGGCGCTACAGTCTGGAACCGAGCGACGGCTACGGACGCAGGTTCGAATCCTGCCTCGGGCATGGATGTGTGTGATGTCCTTAGGTTAGTTTGGTTTAATTAGTTCTAAGTTCTAAGGGACTGATGACCACAGATGTTAAGTCCCATAGTGCTCAGAGCCATTTGAACCATTTTGAACCATTTGAACCAAAGCCAATATTTCATTCTCTTTACCTATTCTTATTTCATTGGCTTGCCTAAGGAATCCTGATCTCTATTATATGCAAGTTTTCGTAATTCACAGGCGGGCTTGATGTCGGAATGTCAATTAACGGACCCGTAAACAGGAATAAAACGAAATACAGTTTCCGTGTATACGTTAATCGTCAGACCACGAATAAACTAATCACATTAATTACAAGGTGTGTCTGAGACGTTCGGTAAATGTTCTCAGAAAATAAAGGAAACTATAGGTGGAGTCCTCCCCCCTGAACCATAGACCTTGACGTTGGTGGGGAGGCGTGCGTGCCTAAGCGATACAGATAGCCGTACCGTAGGTGCAACCACAACGGAGGGGTATCTGTTGAGAGACCAGGCAAACGCATGGTTCCTGAAGAGGGGCAGCAGCCTTTTCAGTAGTTGCAGGGGCAACAGTCTGGATGATTGACTGATCTGGCCTTGTAACAATAACCAAAACGGCCTTGCTGTGCTGGTACTGCGAACGGCAGAAAGCAAGGGGAAACTACAGCCGTAATTTTTCCCGAGGGCATGCAGCTTTACAGTATGATTAAATGATGATGGCGTCCTCTTGGGTAAAATATTCCGGAGGTATAATAGTCCCCCATTCGGATCTCCAGGCAGGGACTACTCAAGAGGACGTCGTTATCAGGAGAAAGAAAACTGGCGTTCTACGGATCGGAGCGTGGAATGTCAGTTCCCTTAATCGGACAGGTACGTTAGAAAATTTAAAAAGGGAAATGGATAGATTAAAGTTAGATATAGTGGGAATTAGTGAAGTTCGGTGGCAGGAGGAACAAGACTTTTGATCAAGCGAATACAGTGTTATAAACACAAAATCAAATAGGGGTAATCCAGGAGTAGGTTTAATAATGAATAAAACAATAGGAATGCGGGTAAGCTACTACAAACAGCACAGAGAACGCATTGTTGTGGCCAAGGTAGACACGAAGCCCACGCCTACGACAGTAGTACAAGTCTATATAACAATTAGCTCTGCAGATGATGAAGAAATTGAAGAAATGTATGATGAGATAAAAGAAATTATTCAGATAGTGAAGGGAAACGAAAATTTAATTGTCATGGGTGACTGGAATTCGATAGTAGGAAAAGGAAGAGAAAGAAACGTAGTAGGTGAATATGGATTGGGGCTAAGAAATGAAAGAGGAAGCCACCTGGAGGAATTTTGCACAGAGCACAACTTAATCATAGCAAACACTTGGTTCAAGAATCATAAAAGAAGGTTGTATACATGGAAGAAGCCTGCACACACTGACAGGTTTCATATAGACTATATAAGACAGAGATTTAGGAATCGGGTTTTAAATTGTAAGACATTTCCAGTGGCAGATGTGGACTCTGACCACAATCTATTGGTTATGAACTGTTGATTAAAACTGAAGAAACTGCGAAAGGGTGGGAATTTAAGTAGATGGGACCTGGATAAACTGAAAGAACCAGAGGTTGTACAGAGTTTAAGGGAGGGCATAAGGGAACAATTGACAAGAATGGGGGAAAGATATAGTGTAGAAGAAGAATGGGTAGCTTTGAGGGATGAAGTAGTGTAGGCAGCAGAGGATCAAGTAGGTAAAAAGACGAGGGCTAGTAGAAATCCTTGGGTAACAGAAAAAATATTGAATTTAATTGACGAAAGGAGAAAATATAAAAATGCAGTAAATGAAGCAGGCAAAAAGGAATACAAACGCCTCAAAAATGAGATCGACAGGAAGTGCAAAATGTCTAAGCAGGGATGGCCAGACGACAAATGTAAGGAAGTAGAGGCTTATCTCACTAGGGGTAAGATAGATACTGCCTACAGGAAAATTAAAGAGACCTTTGGAGAAAAGAAAACCACTTGCATGAAAATCAAGAGCTCATATAGAAACTCAGTTCTAAGCAAAGAAGGGAAAGCAGAAAGGTGGAAGGAGTATATAGAGGGTCTATACAAGGGCGATGTACTTGAGGGCAATGTTATAGAAATGGAAGAGGATGTAGATGAAGATGAAATGGGAGATATGATACTGCGTGAAGAGTTTGACAGAGCACTGAAAGGTCTAAGTCGAAACAAGGCCCCGGGAGTAGACAACATTCCATTGGAACTACTGACAGCCTTGGGAGAGCCAGTCCTGACAAAACTCTACCATCTGGTGAGCAAGATGTATGAGACAGGCGAAATACCCACAGACTTCAAGAAGAATTTAATAATTCCAATCAAAAAGAAAGCAGGTGCTGACAGATGTGAAAATTACCGAACTATCAGTTTAATAAGTCACAGCTACAAAATACTGACGCGAATTCCTTACAGCCGAATGGAAAAACAGGTAAAAGCCGACCTCGGGGAAGATCAGTTTGGATTCCGTAGAAATGTTGGAACACGTGAGGCAATACTGACCCTACGGCTTATCTTAAAAGAAAGATTAAGGAAAGGCAAACCTACGTTTCTAGCATTTGTAGACTTAGAGAAAGCTTTTGACAATGTTGATTGAAATGCTCTCTTTCAAGTTCTGAAGGTGGCAGGGGTAAAATACAGGGAGCGAAAGGCTATTTACAATTTGTACAGAAACCAGATGGCAGTTATAAGAGTGGAGGGACATGAAAGGAAAGCAGTGGTTGGGAAGGGAGTGAGACAGGGTTGTAGCCTCTCCCCGATGTTGTTCAATCTTTATATTGAGCAAGCAGTAAAGGAAACAAAAGAAAAATTCGGAGTAGGAATTAAAATCCATAGAGAAGAAATAAAAACTTTGAGGTGCGCCGATGAAATTGTAATTCTGTCAGAGACAGCAAAGGATTTGAACGAGCACTTGAACGGACTGGACAGTGTTTTGAAACGAGGATATAAGATGAACATCAACAAAAGCAAAACGAGGCCAAAGAATGTAGTCGAATTAAGTCGGGTGATGCTGAGGGAAATAGATTAGGAAATGAGACACTTAAAGTAGGAAAGGAGTTTTGCTATTTGGGGAGCAAAATAACTGATGATGGTCGAAGTAGAGAGGATATAAAATGTAGACTGGCAATGGCAAGGAAAGCGTTTCTGAAGAAGAGAAATTTGTTAACATCGAGTATAGATTTAAATGTCAGGAAGTCGTTTATGAAAGTATTTGTATGGAGTGTAGCCATGTATGGAAGTGAATCATGGACGATAAATAGTTTGGACAAGAAGAGAATAGAAGCTTTCGAAATGTGGTGGTACAGAAGAATGCTGAAGATTAGATGGGTAGACAATATAACTAATGAGGAGGTATTGCATAGGATTGGGGAGAATAGAGGTTTGTGGCACAACTTGACTAGAAGAAGGGATCGGTTGGTAGGACATGTTCTGAGGCATCAAGGGATCACTAATTTAGTATTGGAGGGCAGCGTGGAGGCAAAAAATCGTAGAGAGAGACCAAGAGATGAATACACTAAGCAGATTCAGAAGGATGTAGGTTGCAGTAGGTACTGGGAGATGAAGAAGCTTGCACAGTATAGAGTAGCATGGAGAGCTGCATCTATCCAGCCTCAGGACTGAAGACCACAACAACAGCAACATTGATAAGGACCAGGTGCAGCAAGAAAATAAAAGGGAAGCATAGGTATTTACGTGCGACCGCTACGATATGGGACGTTGGTGCTAGATCTACATTCCAAGAAATCCTTAAGTTTATAATTAAATGGAACTTTAGTGAATCATTAACCCGCACAAGACTTACAATCCAGTACTTCTTGACCATACGTGTACCACGCGCGAGTTTCTCTAAAGTGAAACTAACAAAAAAATTATCTTCACTTTTAGATGAACGACTAGCCAATCTGTCAATTTTATCAGATGAAAGAAAAGTTTCAAATGTAACAGATTTCGGTGACATTATTGTGAATTTCAGTAAAATAAATAGATGTACTACTATACATCTACATCTACTTCTGCACGACTACTCTGCAATTCACCGTTAAGTGTCTGGCAGAGGGTTCTTCGAACCACCTTCAGATTATTTTTGTGCCGCTACATTCTCTACCAGCGTGGGGAAAAATAGGCACTTAAAACTTCCTGTACGAACTCTGATTTCTCTTATTTTATTACGTCGATCATTTCTTCCTATATAAGTTGGCGACAATAAAATATTTTCACTTTCAGAAGAGAAAGACGGTGATTGTAATTTCGTGAAAAGATCTCGTCGCAACGAAAAAGCCTTTGTTTTAATGATTGCCATCCCAAGTCGCTTACCATATCCGCGACACTCTCCCCTCTATTACGCGACAGTGCGAAACGAGGTGCCCTTCTTTGAACGTTTTCGATGTCCTTCATCAGTCGTACCTGGAAAGCACCGCATATAGCACAGCAACATTGTAGCAAAGGACGAACAAGCCTGGTGTGGGGAGCCTCTTGAATACACCTGTGGCATCTTCTGAGTGTTCAGTCAATAAAACGTTGTTTTTGGTTTACATCCCCCACAACATTATCTATCTGAGCTATCCAGTTTAAGTTGTTCGTCATTGTAAATCCTAGGTATTTAGTCGAATCGACAGCCTTTAAATTTGTGTGATTTATCGTGTAGACGATATTTACCGGATATCTTCTTGTACTCATGTGCATGAGCTCACACGTCTCCTTATTACGAGATAATTGCCACTTTTAACACCATTCAGATATCGTTTCTAAGTCATTGCCATATTTGGTGTTGATCTTCTCCTGACTTTTACTAGACGGTAAGTGACAGCATAATCTGCAAAGAATCTAAGAGGGCTACTCAGATTGTGTCTTAAATCTTTTATGTAGATTAGGAACAGCAGAGGGCCTATAACACTTCTTTGGGGATCGCCGGATATCACTTACGTTTTTGTACATACTGTGCGACCTTTCTCATAGGAAATCTCGGAATCAGTCGCACAACTGAGACGATGATCCATACACACGCATTTGGTTAGACGTCTCTTGTGAAGAACGGTATCAAAAGCCTTCTGGAAATATAGAAATATGGAATCAATATGAGATCTCCTTTCGATAGCAATAATTATTTCGTGTGAATAAAACGCTAGTTGTATTTCACAGAAACGATATTTTTTGAGTCCGTGCTGACTGTGTGTCAATAGACCGTAACCATAGAGGTAAATCATAATGTTCGAACACAGTATATCTTCCTATATCCTTTCGCAAATAATATTTACAATAACTGTCGTACCAAGAATACGAAAGTAGCTGATATTATAACTGTACAGCCTTTGTTTCCAGGAGTATAAAATAAACGGTAATTTTCTTACTCTATACTTTATTATTTCTTTGCACTCTACCTACCAGTTCTTATGCCAAATGCTGTTTCGTATTCTAAGTTGCTCATCTGTATCTGTAAGTATGCAAATTACAGTTACTAGAGCGTAGAGTACACACAGTATAAATACTTGATTCCTTCAGACATTATTATTCATTTTTAAGAAAATATGCACAACAAATTCATCAATTTGTAAGCAGACTAGGATCCTCATTTGCTTTCGCCACGCCAGGCCTACGACAGGTTCTACTGTTGCTGAAAGTACAGAGTGACAAATATTGAACTATACGAAAGAAACGTAAATTAGTTACAAACTACGGCATGTACGCACTTTCAAATGGTTCAAATGGCACTAAGCACTATGGTGTGTACACAGTTTATTCAACATGTAAACGTCACTACAGATATTCGGATTTAGCTTATGACATGTACGATATGCTTGCCATCCTTGGCGATGAAGTGGCGCACAGGGATAACGAAATTGTGCATGACCCGATGAAGTGTCGGTACATCGATACTGTCGATGACCTCCTGAATGACTGTTTTCAGCTCAGCGATGATTTTGGGGTTATTGCTGTACACCTTGTCTTTAATAAGGCCCCACAAAAAGGAGTCGCATGTGTTCAGATCCGGAGAATATGGCGGCCAATCGAGGCTCATGCCAGTGGCCTCTGGGTACCCCAGAGACAAAATACGGTCCCCAGAGTACTCATCCAGGACATCAATCACTCTCCCTCTTCGATGGGGTCGAGCATGAACCACATCCTGTAGAAATCTTGGTCACATTGGACAATGGAGATAAAATCATCTTTCAAAACCTTCAGGTGCCGTTCTTTAGTCACCGAGCCATCAAAGAATATCACGCCGATTATTCCGTGTCTGGACATTGCACACCACTCAGTCACCCGTTGAGGATGAGGAGACTTATCGATAGCGTCCGATTATTCCGTGATTGGACATTGCACACCACTCAGTCACCCGTTGAGGATGAGGAGACTTATCGATGGCGAAATGCGGGTTCTCTATCCCCCAAATGCGCCAAATTTGCTGATTCACGAAACCATGCAAATGAAACAAGGCACGTGCGCATGCGCATCCTGATTCCCATCACTCTCCGTGGCCAACCGTGCAGTTTGAACGTCGTAATAACGCAGCCCATTCAGAAGTTATGACGATTTTATTTTACCGGGTGATCAAAAAGTCAGTATAAATTTGAAAACTTAATAAACTACGGAATAATGTAGATAGAGAGTTAAAAATTGACACACATGCTTGGAATGACAGGGGCTTTATTAGAAGAAAAAAAACACCCCATATTGCTAGACGCGTGAAAGATCTCATGCGCGCGTCGTTTGGTGATGATCGTGTGCTCAGCCGCCACTTTCGTCACGCTTGGCCTCCCAGGTCCCCAGACCTCAGTCCGTGCGATTATTGGCTTTGCGGTTACCTGACGTCGCGAGTGTATCGTGATCGACCGACATCTCTAGGGATGCTGAAAGACAACATACGACGCCAATGCCTCACCATAACTCCGGACGTGCTTTACAGTGCTGTTCACAACATTATTCCTCGACTACAGCTATTGTTGAGGAACTATGGTGGACATATTGAGCATTTCCTGTAAAGAACATCATATTTGCTTCGTCTTACGTTTTTATGATAATTATTGCTATTCTGATCGGATGAAGCGCCATATGTCGGACATTTTTTGAACTTTTTTATTTTTTTGGTTCCAATAAAACCCCATGTCATTCCAAGCGCGTGTGTCAATTTGTACCTCTCTATCTACATTATTCCGTGATTTATTCAGTTTTCAAATTTATACTGACTTTTTGATTACCCAGTATATAGTTCTGTAATTGTTACCCTGTATCTAGTACTCAGGATAACATGTCATAGTTGATATGCACGGCAGCTTGAAACGTTCGCTTGATGCAAGCTGAAGAAATAAAGCTGCGCTCTAAATCATTGCATACTTCGTATGGCGGTGTTGTAGCTTTACAGTTGACAAACCGAAATGTTGACTCGCGAAGAAATTTAACGTAAGCAGTTCGTATTCTCGCAGTAAGCCGGATGGAGGTGCAGTCTAAGGCGCTTACCTTTACTACGCTTCGCTGACGGGAGAATGGCAGCGAGCTGGGAGCTGCAGACGCAGCGGCGCTATTCCTTTTTTTTCCCCGCCGGCGAGGTCTGTGCTGGGATTAAGGGCGCTGGCGGCAAGGCGAGAGGCAGGCACCAGAAAACCTAGGAGAGATGACAGCCGCCTGCCCTAATGGGGGGGGATTAGCACTGTGTCCCCGCGACTGGCGCTCTTCCCTGTGTCTGAGACCCCGAGGAGTCCAGCAGGCAAAGTACTGCGGGTGCTGGACCCATTGCGGACGTCTGTACCGCCAAGAAACAGTAATAACCCGCCACGCGACGACTAAATGAGAACCAGGAATTGAGTGATCTTCCTTGTTAGTACTTGGCAACAATTTTCCGTTTCCTGTATTTCCTTTTTTTCCTTTTTTTATTGTTACGAGGGTTGTCCAGAAAGTAAGTTCCGATCGCTCGCGAAATGGAAACCACTGGGGAAATCCGATAAAGCTTTGCACAGATCTGTTGGGCAGTGTCCCTAGTATGCCCGTCGATCGCGTCGCGTCGCTCTTTTCAGTTTTGAGTGAACAGTGAGCACGTAAAGATGCATAGGTAATAGCGTCTACCGCCAACTATGAAAGCCTGTTTAGAGATTTCACCTGTGCCATGCATCCCACATAACACAACTGTCGAGCAGTTCCTTCTTCATGCAAATTCTCGGCCGCACGCTGCAGGGGCAATGAAGACGCTCCTGCAGCGTTTTCCGATGAGAAGTGTTTGATCACCCATAATACAGTCCTTAATTGGCTCCCCCTGAGTCTCATCTCTGCTCACAAGAACCGCTGGCTATGAAGACAAAAGTTTTCCACAGATAGCGAGCTGCAGACCAGTGCAGATAACTGGCCGAATGCACAGGCGGCTACTTTCTATGACGAGGATATTGGGAAGTTGATACAACACTACGACAAAACTCGAAGTTGCAGTAGGCGACTATGTAGAGAAGTAGGTGGAAGGTGTACCTAACAGTTACAAATAAAACGTTTCTGGTTTTCACTGTGGTTTTTCATTTCGATCGGAACTTATTTTCTGGACAACCCTCGTATTTCATCCTCTCTCGTCCGAAGCGGTGGATGGGGCTTGGGGTGGGGGGGGGGGGGAGGGGTGAGGGCTGGCTGCAGTACAAATAGCCTGCTCTTCAGCCAGTAGAACTTCACGCTAAATTAGATGCTGAAACAAAATAACAAGGAGACATATGTACTACGAATATAAAATTATTTGAGAAGGTGGGCGAAATGGAAATAACATAATACTGCAAATCTAAATTATCAAACCTTATTCGTGAAACGCTCACAGACGCCAAGTCGAAAATAAAGTTTCAGGGTGAAATATCAAAGGTATTCAATATAAAAACAGGTGTAGGTCAAGGTGGTGGCCTGTCTCACTCCTCTTTAAATGCGTACTAGAGAAAATAGTAAGAGAATGGAAAAAAAAACAAAAGAAGAGAAGCTATCACCAATCAGACTGGGAAATAAAAACAAAGGTACTGAAATTCACTGTTTAGCATTTGCCCATGATTTTGCCATTCTATCTTAAAACCTAACAACTGCTGGAATACAAATCAGTCTCTCAGAAGAAACAGCCAACAAAGCAGGTTTAAGAATATCTGCAGAAAAAAAAATTATGACAAATATAAAAAATGCTCCGGAATCCCTAGCAACAGATATTGGCCAGATAAAGAGGGTAAATAAATTTAAATATTTGGGAGAAATTATCCAAGAAAATGGCTTAGAGAAATTCGCTATAGGAGAAAGAGTACATAAAATGGAGAGAGCTTATGGAATAACTAGGAATGCCTACAACAAAAGGTGTCTGTTTAAAAATTTGCAGATACAGCACTACAACACAATAGTAAAATCAGAATGTCTTCATGCAAATGAGTGTTTAGTACTGAACTAAAAATTACACAAACTTCAAGTCCTAGAAAGAAAAATCATTCGAAAAATACTTGGACCAGCAAAAAATACGGAGGTATGGAAATCATGAAGCAATGAAGTTTATCGCAACATAGAAAACATAAATGAGACACTACGAAAGAGGCGACTATTATTTTTTGGACGCTTATACAGAATGAATAGCAGTAGGTTAACCAAACAGATTTTTAAACATCTTTGGGACAAGAAGTGAAAAATAGCCTGGATTCGAGAAGTGAGGAAAGATTTGGAAAGAAGCAACGTAAGTGAAAAAGATGCAACACAAAGAGAGAGTTTCAAGAGGGAAGCGTTAAAAATGGAAGGATTCCAGGGCAAGAGGGAGAAGAAGACAGGGTCAAAATGGCCTGAGGAGAGAAAAAGGATACATAGTGAAATGATGAAAGAATACTGGAGGAAAAAGAAAGAACAACAAAGAAGGGAGCACTGAAATTGGTGCGTGGTCCTTAGATGACCCAAACGAAGAAAGAAAGAAGGAGAATTCTATCTTCATGACTTGTTATACAACAGTGATGAGGATGTGGACAGACAGCGCAGTTAACAGCACTTGAGAAACAGCTGAAGAATATTTTTGGAAGGTGACTATCAACAGTCCTCAAGCAATGTATAAAATGCATGGTGTCCATCAGCTGTTCTTTTTTTTTATTCAAATATCGGCCAGTATCTGTCACAGACCATCTTCACAGATTAGAGTTAGAACAGTTTAAGCCACAACATCAAATCTGTCATTACTTAAATAATGGCCACGTCACATGTGTAGTGCAAGTCATGAATTCTAGTATACAACACAGGACTTTTCGATGCAGACTAATGATAAGCGTAAACAGAGCAATACTGAAGAGAAGATCAGATCTTCTCTTCGATACTAAACTAAATATTAACTACTCGGTGGAAATTACTGAAAGAGCGGGAGCATGTTGCCAGAGTTCTCCCAGTCGTGTACAGGAAGTTGGACGCTATGTCGCGTGAGGTCAGCGTGACTGTAGAGCCAGGTGCAACACGAGGCTGTCAAACATCAAGCACGGTTACTGTACTCTGGTGGTGCTCTTCATTGTTACATGCCGCAGTGACAACGTTTTCTTCACAACGGGGAAGTATCGTCGGGAAACCGGAAGACGGACGAATGTGACGAGTGTACTCCAAGAGTCTGGTATTGCTCAAACTACTGTGTCACGTGTTGTTACCTCCCCCTCACTTATCGACCTTAATGACAGTGAAACATTAAACCGCATGTACCTAACGGAAATTTGGGAAAAGCAATCGTCACCGAAGTTAATCTGTCGGTAAAGAGGCAGGAAGGGTTACATCTAAATGAAAGGAAAAATGCAAATGAAAGTGGTGAAATTAATTTTGAAAAAGGGTAAAGTTAATGAAGAAAGTAAATGTGCGGTCGTTACGTTAACAATTAACTGGCGTTAATTAGATATTTGAGATTTGGGGAAAATTATGGACGCCAGTCCTGTGGACAACTACTATAATAATAGAAAGAGAAAGGTTAATGCACATATAATTATCACTAAAAGCGTGGCAACTGAAGGTTGACACGTGTTGTGTGAAAACTTAATGTTTGTCAGAAGTAATAAATTTCGCTACCCTCTGACTTAATTTATCAAAAGAATTAATAAAACCGGAAAATTGAAAATTTAGCGACTGAAATTAATAGTGAACTTTGCTTCTGAAGCACTACGAAATAAAATAAAATAAGGTTAGTCTTGGGTTACCTCAACAATCATCTCAAAAGCTACTTGAATCTACGCAATTTAGAAATAAGATATTTAACTTTGAACTTGAGTTAAATGATTTTGAACAATTAACAATAGTAAAATTTAGTACGTACCAAGCTGAGCTGCAGTCACTGGTAAGCTAAAATATGGTAACAAAACTCGCACTCTTAATTTGTGCTTGTGTAATCTAAATATTGTAGCCAGCTATGAATACTTTAACTGAACTTTGAAATGAAGGCAGTGAAATATAATGATATTACTTTAATGCTGGGGTTTGAATATCAACGACACACGGGTTCATTTCGGAAAAGGAAGGGATCCTGCTTGGTAATGCAATTGGGACAATGAGCTACGAAGGTTCATGCTAAGTTGCTGTATTTTAGTGATGCAAATGGAACAGTTTGAAAAGCTGAGGTCTGCCATACAGTTCTAAAACTTTACGTGCTTTCAGTCTTCCTTGTTGGTTGATGGAAGGTTTGAAGCCGTCGATCGAAGGGGTGGCAACAATCACTCATTGTCGGCCGTCGCTGTTGCAGAAGCTGGATGTTGGCGCGCCTTCTTCTCGACACGGTCACCAGGCGAAACGAGCCCTTGATGTGTGCCAGCTAATATTTCGCGTCCGCGACACCGTGCCAGAAACTATCATAGCAGGTCGAGCGGAATTACATGCTGCCAAACCCCGAAAGCGCGGCAACTCGCGGGAGCGTCACTCAACACACCTGTTCCGCCGCCCTACTCCAGCCAGACTCTGCTCTGCCCGCGCTCCACGCAGCAGAGTTAACCCTACCAAAGATCCTAAACACTTTGGTTCTCCACACGACCTATCGATGTAATCGTTCGATAGCATAGTTTTCCCTAGGCAAGATCCAGCGTAAAAATACAAATAGTATTTACAAAACAAACCAATTATAGATCGACATATATATATATATATATATATATATATATATATATATATATATATATATATATATATATATATCGAAACAGAAATGTCATATCTTCAGGTAACAGAAGAAGGAAAAAATTTATACTACAATAGATGGAAATAAGAGGATGTGCATTTCCGGCGTTACAGTGTGTGGGGAGCATTGCTAAACACAGGGCTAGAGCCTGATGTGCCCGAAGGAGAGGAGGTAGTCGACATCGGTCAGGTACAACAGCACCCTACCGCTACATCGTGCAATAGATAATAGTGCAAGACACCCAATCTCACTCTCCACAACGACATGGAGACTGCGTGGAAAGGTCTCTCTCCCCAACGGCCAGTGCATTGTGTTCCGTTGAGACCTGAACATCGGCGGCAGCTCAAATGTGTGTGAATTCCTAAGGGACCAAACTGCTGAGGTCATCGGTCCCTAGACTTACACAATACTTAAACTAACTTATGCAAAGAACAACACACACACCCATGAACGAGGGAGGACTCGAACCTCCGGCGGGAGGAGTGCGCAACCCGTGACATGATGCCTCAAACCACGCGACCACTCCCCACGGTTCGGCGGCAGCGTTTGTGATGGTGCCAACAGCACACGAACTGGACGAAGGAGGAATGCAGTAGCGTGCTCTTCTCAGTTGGGTGCAGACTCGATCAGAGCATTGATTCTGAAAGTTTACAAAAGACATCATATTTACGCCAGTGACTGTAACACTTTCTCTATTTCACAATTGCAATTTCGGCTTTAGGCCATTATCAAGTGAAGATGTTATGGCTATTAGGCCATGTCAAGCTAAAATGAGCTGACACATTTATATGTCATTGTCATTATTATTTAATACATTGGTGAAGCTTAATAGTAATGACAACGACATACAAATGTGTCAGCTCATTTTAGCTTGACATGGCCTAATAGCCACAACATCTTCACTTGATAATGGCCTAAAGCCGAAATTGCAATTGTGAAACAAAAAAAGTGTTACAGTTACTGGCGTAAATATGATGTATTTTATAAAGTTCTACATGACTGTAGATCCCAGGTATAAAAAGTTAATTAGATACTGGAAGTATCTTCATATGACGTGCTATGGGGACACAGTCCATTATCGAAAGTAATCGTTTGATGGTCCACGTTTGTATGGTGTGAAGAGGCACAATGTTGTGTGGGCGCACTGACTGAAAATCCCTGTTATAGGGTAAACTGACCACTCAACATTGTTGTGAACAATGTGACCAGACGAAACTACTTTATTCCTACCATAACTGTGGGTTCTTTTATTGCTCTTTGAAAAGGGTCATCAAACTAGAACACAAGAAATATTAGCTCGCCTTATTACATTTATAAAAGATTTACTTGACACTGACATAGTTTCTAGCCGCAGAATTGCTTGATAATTACACCTATTATTGACTGTGAAAGCATCACTTGATGCACTTATTAAGAAGATGTTCTCTCGAGATACAATGTTCAACCATTACTTAAGTACAAGTTCATGACAAACTTTAACAACTCGTCGGTTCTAGACTGTGATATGCACTCCTTAAGATGAAGTGACGAACTGGGGCAGGGTGCTTCCATGCTCGTCTTTATACTGACCTCCGGTGCGAGGGCGCTGCTGTGCTGAGAGGGGAGGCGGGTCCTCAGGAGCGCCTTCCGTAGATTGTTGCGGTTTGCAACGAGACCTCTCTGACGTTTGTGTACCTATATGCGTCGCCTTTGGTGTGGCACCGCTATCTCCGGACGATACCACAGTTACACCGTACGACGGGCGTTTGAAAAGTGCGTGCAAAGTCTGAGAGATGGCACCACCGGCGCGTATCGACGTCATGTTTACGAGAGCAGTTCAATAAGTAATGCAACACATTTTTCTTTCTCGGCCAATTTTGGTTGAAAAAACCGGAAATTTCTTGTGGAATATTTTCAAACATTGCCGCTTCGTCTCGTATAGTTTCATTGACTTCCGACAGGTGGCAGCGCTGTACGGAGCTGTTAAAATGGCGTCTGTAACGGATGTGCGTTGCAAACAACGGGCAGTGATCGAGTTTCTTTTGGCGGAAAACCAGGGCATCTCAGATATTCATAGGCGCTTGCAGAATGTCTACGGTGATCTGGCAGTGGACAAAAGCACGGTGAGTCGTTGGGCAAAGCGTGTGTCATCATCGCCGCAAGGTCAAGCAAGACTGTCTGATCTCCCGCGTGTGGGCCGGCCGTGCACAGCTGTGACTCCTGCAATGGCAGAGCGTGCGAACACACTCGTTCGAGATGATCGACGGATCACCATCAAACAACTCAGTGCTCAACTTGACATCTCTGTTGGTAGTGCTGTCACAATTGTTCACCAGTTGGGATATTCAAAGGTTTGTTCCCGCTTGGTCCCTCGTTGTCTAACCGAACACCATAAAGAGCAAAGGAGAACCATCTGTGCGGAATTGCTTGCTCGTCATGTGGCTGAGGGTGACAATTTCTTGTCAAAGATTGTTACAGGCGATGAAACATTGGTTCATCACTTCGAACCTGAAACAAAACAGCAATCAATGGAGTGGCGCCACACCCACTCCCCTACCAAGAAAAAGTTTAAAGCCATACCCTCAGCCGGTAAAGTCATGGTTACAGTCTTCTGGGACGCTGAAGGGGTTATTCTGTTCGATGTCCTTCCCCATGGTCAAACGATCAACTCTGAAGTTGTCAGGAAAGGTTATGACGACTGTCTTTGGGATTCGCAAGGGATAAGCCTCATAGACTATCTGGAATAGGGTAAAACTATTAAAGGTGCATCGTTATTGGACCGTTTGAAAACCGAGCTGCAAGGAAAACGCCGGCGATTGGACCGCAAAAATGTCCTTTTCCACGACAATGCACCAGCACAAACCTCAGCAGTTGTGGTCGCAAAATTAATGGAAATAGCATTCCAACTAGTTTCACATGCCCCCTATTCTCCAGACATGGCTCCCTCGGACCAGTATTTGTTCCCCAATTTGAAGAAATGGCTGAGGGGACAAAGATTTTACTCAAACGAGGAGGTGATTGCAGCAGCTAATAGCTATTTTGCAGACTTGGACAATTACGGATCAACAAATTAGAACAGCGTTGGACGAAGTGTATGAGTCTAAAAGGAGACTATGTCGAAAAATAAAAAAAAGTTTACCTCAAACAAATAAGTAGTTTTTATTTTTGCACGGACTTTTCAAATGCCCCTCGTACTCCTTCCCCAGGTGCGTCTTATAGGAGTGCATTCGGCACGGAATTTATATTTATGGATGAAAATGCGCTGCCTCATCGAACAGCACAGGTGGAGGAGCCTTTGCAACGAGAGGGTGTTCGGTAGGTTGGCTGGCCTGACTTTCCTCCCTGCTTAAACGGCATTGAACATGTGTTGGGGAGACATATTGCAACACGTCTAAATGCACCAACGAACATCCATCAATTGTCAACAGCGTTAGTGGATGAATGCAAAGCTCTACCTCAAGAACTTCTTACCAGCGTTGTGGCCGGCATGGGAACACATTTCCCACGATGTATTGTCGTCTGTGGTGATCACACACTCTATTAAGGACAAAGTCCCGCCGTTCTCCTGAGGATCACCATAAATCACAGAGTCTTCAGGGTAGCTATTTTCTTTGAATAAAAAATTTCTATTCGTCGCTTTCAGTTACCTTCCGTGCTGTACTGTAGCAATTCTTTCTATGTATGGTCCAGGTTTCATCGCGCTAGGCTATTTTTTTCAGTACTCTTCCACATCCTCAATTATTTGCTATATGTATTCCAATCTCTGTCTTCCTCTACAGTTTTTGCCATCCACAGCTCCCTCTAGTACTATAGGGGTCATTCCCCGATGTCTTAACAGTTGTCCTATCATCCTGTCCCTTCTCCTTGTCAGTTTTTCCACATATTCCTCTCCGATTCTGAGCAGACCCTCCTCATTCCATATCTTATCAGTCCACCTAATTTTCAACATTCGTTTGTAGCACTACATCGCAAATGCTTCGATTCTCTTCTGTTCCGGTTTTCCCATAGCCCATGTTCCACTACCATACAATGCTGTGCTCCAGAGGTACATTCTCAGAAAGTTCTTTCTCAAATTAAGGGTATGTTTGATACTAGTAGATTTCTCTTGGCGAGGAATGCTCTTTCTGCCAGTGCTTGTCTGCTTTTGATGTCCTCCTTGCTCCGTCCGCCGTTGGTCATTTTTCTGCCTATGTAGCATAATTCCCTTACTTCATTTTCCACCCGTGGTCTAGAGGTAGCGTCTTTTATTTGGAATCAAAACGTCCTCTATCCCTGGTTCGCAACCCGCATAAATTGTCATTAGTACTAGTCAACATTGGCGGCTAATACTTCCGGCATAAGAAGTCACCCCAATTCCGGCCTTGTCAAAGACGGCGGAAGAATCATGATCAACAGCATGAGCATGCAGAAGTCAATGAAACCACTGCATTTAAAACACACAAAATGTACTCACAGGACATGTGGGCTGTAATTGAAAAGGGTCATGACGATGTCTCCATTGGCAAAAGATTTCGGAATAGTCCCCCTTTCGGATCTCCAGCAGGGAACTGTTTAAGGTAAGGGACCATGAGAAAAAGATTGAATAGATGTTATTTAGCACTGATTTTATGTTCTTCTACGGGGTGTTCAAAAAGTCTCTCCGCAGTGCCGTATGATCATTAGCCTCGCGTGCCTTATGATTATTCACCTGTTGGGTTACTGCCCCTCAAGTGGACTCTCCCAACATTCCACTGTTTCGTTTATCTCAGCCACCGTCGTTGGTGTGTTTGTCGTTACGTGTAGACGTGAACGTTTAAGTTTAGTTCCTTTGTTCGTTTGTTTCGTTTATGTCACTGTTAAAATGCGAACCATTGAAGAACGTGTGTTTTTAGACGAACAAGTGTTCGAAGCTGGCGGTAAATACACAGTTTCAGTTCGTCAAACATTTAATTCAGTTTTCCCGGGGACAACACTCCCACATCGCGATGCGGTGCGAGATTTGACTAACAAATTTCGAATTTCGGGTTCAGTGACAGATGCGCCGTGAAGTGGTCGTCCTAGCGTTTTGTCTGAGGATACACTACTCGATATTTCAGATAAAATGTGCATGAGTCCGAGCAAGTCAGTAAGAAAACTCGCCCAGGAAATCGATGTTAGTGACGGAACGGCCCACACAGCTGTAAGGAAAAAATTAGAACTTTTCCCATACAGAGTGACAGTCGTGCAAGAACTGAAAAATACTGTTCAAGGCAAGAGACTCCATTACTGTCAACGATTCAAAAATTTCGTTCAACAAAATGGAAGGGATATTCTTAAGGAAACGTTTTTCACTGATGAGGCGCGGTTTCATTTATCTGGGTACAAGAACTCACAAAATTCTCGTATGTGGAGTACTGCAAATGCATTGTGTATTCATGAGGACCCACTTCATTCTGTGAAAATAGCAGTTTGGATTGCAATTTCCAGACGTCGGATTGTGAGTCCCATGTTTTTCAACGAAATAATAAACGCACAACGACACTGCAGTCATATTCTGTACCCATTCATAGGAGAACTTGTGTTAAGTGAAATACTGAACGGCTATTTTCAACAAGATGGTGCAACCGCGCATACAGCTCGCGTTTCAATGTCACTGCTTGCTGATGTTTTTGGTATCTCATAATTTCACGGAGACATTGGCCTCCGCAATCGCCTGACCTAACACCACCTGACTTTTTCTTCTGGTGTGCAGCGAAAGCAACTGTCTACAAAAACCGTCCAAAATCCATCGATGAATTGGAATTGAAAACTGCAATATACACTATCACTACTTCTGTTTCAGAAGAAATGTTACAGCTTGTGTTTGGAAACATGATTAGACGAATTGAATTGTGTATTCAACAACAGGGGAGACACATCCAACATTTAATGTGAAACTTTGCAAGTAAAAATGAATATTCAATAAATTAATGACTTGTATTTCACTGAGTTTCATTTCCGTATATTCATTGCGGCATACGGAACGTGCGGCTAACAATCAAACGACACCGCGGAGAGATTTTTTGAACACCCCGTATAACGGAAACGTTCGTTCTTTCTTCCGTCCGTGGTACATGTAACGTCTTCCGCCAACACCACACCTCAAGGACACTAATTCGGCCCTTGTCACTTACTTTCAGAGTCCATGTCTCGCGACCGTAGAAGGACACGGAGAGCACTAATGATTCCACCACTTGGATCTTCGTTG
The DNA here is from genome assembly GCF_021461385.2 of Schistocerca piceifrons. Lineage (NCBI taxonomy): Eukaryota > Metazoa > Arthropoda > Insecta > Orthoptera > Acrididae > Schistocerca > Schistocerca piceifrons. The sequence goes on from NC_060138.1 coordinate 1,140,147,050, forward strand.
CTTTGGATATTGAGTGTACTGTTCACGCCAGACGTGCGTTTATCTTTGGCGGAGTAGAGGCGGCTGCTGAGGACAGGAAAGCTGCTGGTTAAGTAAAGTGTACTGAAGACGAGGGTGCTTTTGGGTAGGGGAGCTACGACGCCACGTGGACGTCTGTACGCGCCCAGTATATGTGGTCAAGGGGCTACTGTGTTGCAGCAAGTTAAATAGAGGCATTGGCGGCAGCCGTTGGAAACAGGAGCACTTGGGCATCGAAGCAATTATACCGTGTGGCTATATGTACCGGAGTTACCTGGAGCAGTTGGATTTATTATTTTGCTAGCGGACTAACATTCTAATTTTCGGTAAGAGACTTTCTATTTTGGCCTGTGGTTAGCAAGTGTTAAAACTTGGTCGTATCTTGAATATGAGCCGTCTCTGCGTGGCCTGAACGTACTTTTAGAAGTAGCCTATTAGTTTTATATTTCTGTTTAGTTGGTAATTCTGCTGTGCCTTACCCGTATTTCATCCCGGTCGTGTGCCCTGAGTGAACTGTGTGGTAAGTCATACGACGATTGTAACTCCTTTATTCTGCTGAGTGCTCGTTGTTCAACAGCGAGCGGCAGTGTACCTGTGTTTTTCTTGTTTATTAACTTGATGTGTATGTGTTGCAGTTGTTTTACTGTACGATTGGCAGAAACCTCAGGAGTTTGTTTGAGGTTGGCAGCTTCTATATCAACGGCGCGACCGACGAACGTTGATGGCTACAGAATTTTGAGGAACTGTGTTGAGCGAGGACTCCCACAGCGGATTAGGTATTTTCTGTATTAAGTCTTACCACTTATCTCGTTTGCCGCTCGAGAGTCCGAGTTTTTCTATTTAGTATTTGGTTTTGGCAGATTTCTGTCGTAGGGTGTGGCAAAAGGAGGTATGTTTTGTTCGGGACACGGCTTGCTGTATAGATACTAGTATGTCACTCTGCCTGGAAATTGGTCTGCCGCTGGAGTGCTTACGATAAACGAGTACTTATTTTTAGTCGTCTTAACGATGCCGTGTTAAGCGTGTGGACGCTTGAGTGTTCTTGTTTTGGAATATGATAGAGGTCCGTTATTACACTGCTGTTAGAGCGCCTTGAAATTTTCTGTTTATGTTCTTTGTCGTTTGCGTTCTGAAGTTTGTTATTTTATGCGCCGCCTTACTGCTAGGTATCGGTCTTGCGTCCGTGTAAATTCTTCGATTTTTTTTTTTTTTTTTTAAGTCGCGGCTTGTGTGATCGTTCGAAAGACGCTATACACTAATAATTAGGAGTAGTTTCTTATAAGCACCTTGGTGAATGGAAACTCGGCCATTAATTTTGTTAGCTCGGGGCCTTTGCTTGTCAGATAATTAATTTAAAGTCGTCTTACTGAATTTATTGTTACGCGCTATAGCACCAGCGTCAAATATATGAAGTTGTCACCTACCTGACGAAATTGTTATTGTACTGCGTGCTGACCCCGCAAAGGAGCCGTTCTTCTTTATTATACGTTTTGTGATAATTATTATTGTTTGGGTTCTGTTATTTGATCATTTTGACTAAATCTGGACAGCTGTTAGTTATTATTGTCCAGCTCCACCATCTAAATTTTTATATTTCAAACAGCTTACTAAAAGATCTGTCGAACTATGGATGCACGATAATGTTAAAGTGAGATTTACGTTGGCTGTGGTTTTTTTATTGTACAGAAAAGTGAGCTGAAACTTCTGGAGCGCTGGAAAGAATTTCTTTTCTTCTGAAATTGTTAGAAAATTTATTGTTAGCCTTAGACTGTTTATTTTGGTACCAGCATCTTAGGGCTCCAAATATAGTTCCCTACCGTTACAGAGATTTTCGTTTTTGCGGCTCATCCAACGACAATTCGTCGTTTTTATCTTCATCATAACTTCCTGTGTCATTGTTCAAAGGCCCTAGATAGTCAAAATCATTCACTGTCTCTAGATCCTTTACGTAGCCAATGAGTTGAATGTGATCTAGACCTTGTCGGTTAGTAACCATTACTTCCACGTTGGTCTCTAGACTAAAATTCAGACTGATAGTCTTCACTCTGAAAAACAGGTCACTGAGTTCTGCCTCAGTTCCTGCAATGAGACTAGTATCATCAGCAAAACATAGACTGCTGATTTTCCTAGCGCCAATTGAAATTCCATCATTCCAGCCATCCAGTGTGCACTCTGATACTTTACTGTGCACAGACGTTGTAGAGCTTAGGTGACAGTATACAACCTTGTCTGTCTCAGTCTGTCACAGGGAAAATCTTCTTCCGTTCACAATCCACTATGGTCGTAGTATAATTATGATTAAGACCTTTAGCAATGATACTAGGTTTTGGTTCAAATGGTTCAAATGGCTCTGAGCACTATGGGACTTAACATCTATGGTCATCAGTCCCCTAGAACTTAGAACTAATTAAACCTAACTAACCTAAGGACATCACACAACACCCAACCATCACGAGGCAGAGAAAATCCCTGACCCCGCCGGGAATCGAACCCGGGAACCCGGGCGTGGGAAGCGAGAACGCTACCGCACGACCACTAGGTTTTGTTTGAAGTCCAAACTCATTAAGTACATGCCACAACTTCTCCCACACGGCAAGTTATCAGGTATAAAATACAATGAGGTTACGTACAACTCGTTCGGAAATCAGACAGAAGTCTACCATGTTATCCGAACTGCCAACTGAGCAAGCAGCAGAGGAAGCTAACTGAAATGTGGAAACGGACTTAAAGTTCGGGCCAAGGGATGAGATCTGGGACGTAATAAGTGAGTGGTAGGGCTCTGTATGACAGTTTTCTTCAAAACACATAATACTTTGTAAAGCCGGAAATGCATATCCTCCCATTTCCATCTATTGTACTACACTCCTGGAAATGGAAAAAAGAACACATTGACACCGGTGTGTCAGACCCACCATACTTGCTCTGGACACTGCGAGAGGGCTGTACAAGCAATGATCACACGCACGGCACAGCGGACACACCAGGAACCGCGGTGTTGGCCGTCGAATGGCGCTAGCCGCGCAGCATTTGTGCTCCGCCGTCGTCAGTGTCAGCCAGTTTGCCGTGGCATACGGAGCTCCATCGCAGTCTTTAACACTGGTAGCATGCCGCGACAGCATGGACGTGAACCGTATGTGCAGTTGATGGACTTTGAGCGAGGGTGTATAGTGGGCATGCGGGAGGCCGGGTGGACGTACCGCCGAATTGCTCAACACCTGGGGCGTGAGGTCTCCACAGTACATTGATGTTGTTGCCAGTGGTCGGCGGAAGGTGCACGTGCCCGTCGACCTGGGACCGGACCGCAGCGACGCACGGATGTACGCCAAGACCGTAGGATCCTACGCAGTGCCGTAGGGGACCGCACCGCCAATTCCCAGCAAATTAGGGACACTGTTGCTCCTGGGGTATCGGCGAGGACCATTCGCAACCGTCTCCATGAAGCTGGGCTACGGTCCCGCACACCGTTAGGCTGTCTTCCGCTCACGCCCCAACATCGTGCAGCCCGCCTCCAGTGGTGTCGCGACAGGCGTGAATGGAGGGACGAATGGAGACGTGTCGTCTTCAGCGATGAGAGTCGCTTCTGCCTTGGTGCCAATGATGGTCGTATGCGTGTTTGCCGCCGTGCAGTTGAGCACCACAATCAGGACTGCATACGACCGAGGCACACAGGGCCAACACCCGGCATCATGGTGTGGGGAGCGATCTCCTACACTGGCCGTACACCACTGGTGATCGTCGAGGGGACACTGAATAGTGCACGGTACATCCAAACCGTCATCGAACCCATCGTTCTACCATTCCTAGACCGGCAAGGGAACTTGCTGTTCCAACAGGACAATGCACGTCCGCATGTATCCAGTGCCACCCAACGTGCTCTAGAAGGTGTAAGTCAACTACCCTGGCCAGCAAGATCTCCGGATCTGTCCCCCATTGAGCATGTTTGGGACTGGATGAAGCGTCGTCTCACGCGGTCTGCACGTCCAGCACGAACGCTGGTCCAACTGAGGCGCCAGGTGGAAATGGCATGGCAAGCCGTTCCACAGGACTACATCCAGCATCTCTACGATTGTCTCCATGGGAGAATAGCAGCCTGCATTGCTGCGAAAGGTGGATATACACTGTACTAGTGCCGACATTGTGCATGCTCTGTTGCCTGTGTCTATGTGCCTGTCGTTCTGTCAGTGTGATCATGTGATGTATCTGACCACAGGAATGTGTCAATAAAGTTTCCCCTTCCTGGGACAATGAATTCACGGTGTTCTTATTTCAATTTCCAGGAGTGTATAATTTTTTTTTCTTATTTTGTTACCTGAAGCTATGACGTTTCTGTGTCTTTATATATTGTAATTGTTTTATTATTTGTATGTATATATGTTTATGCATTTATGTCGATATATAATTGGTTTGTTTTCTAAATATTATTTGTATTTTTACGCTGGGTCTTGCCTAGGGAAAACTATGCTATCGAACGATTACATCGATAGGTCGTGTGGAGAACCAAAGTGTTTAGGATCTTTGGTAGTGTTAACTCTGCCGCGTGGAGCGCGGGCAGTGAGAGAGTCTGGCGGGAGTAGGGCGGTGGAGCAGGTGTCGTGTGACGCTCCCGCGAGTTGCCGCGCTTTCGGGGTTTGGCAGCATGTAATTGCGCTCGACTTGCTATGTTAGTTTCTGACACGGTGTCGCGGACGGGAAGCATTAGCTGGCGCACATCAAGAGCCTATTTCGCCTGGTGACCGTGTCGAGAAGAAGGCGCGCCAACATCCAGCTTCTGCAACAGCGACGGCCGACAATGAGTGACTGCCGCCACCTCCCCGATCGACGACTGCAAACCTTCAATCAACCAACAAGGAAGACTAAAAGCACGTACAGTTTTAGAACTGTGTGGCAGACCTCAGCTTTTCAAACTGTTTCAAAATTACAGCAACGTAGCATGAACCTTTGTTGCTCATTGTCCCAATTGCATTACCAAGCAGGGTCCCTTCCTTTTCCGGAATGAACCCGAGTGTCGTTGAAATTCAAACGCCAGCATTAAAGTAATATCATTCCATTTCACTGCTTTAATTTCAAAGTTCAGTTAAAGTATTCATAGCTGGCTACAATATTTAGATTACACAAGCACAAATTAAGAGTGCGAGTTTTGTTACCATATTTTAGCTCACTTGTGACTGCAGCTCAGCTTGATACGTACTAAATTTTACTTTTGTTAATCAGAATCATTTAATTCAAGTTCAAATTTAAATCTCTTATTTCTAAATTGCGTAGATTCAAGTAGCTTTTGAAATGATTATTGAGGTAGCCCAAGACTAACCTTATTTCATTGAATTTCGTAGTGCTTCAGAAACAAAGTTCACTATTAATTTCAGTCACTAAATTAACTTTCAATTTTCCGGTTGTATTAATTCTTTTGCTAAATTAAGTCAGAGTGTAGCGAAATTTATTACTTCTGACAAACATTCAGTTTTCACACAACACGTGTCAACCTTCAGTTACCACGCTTTTAGTGCTAAATATACGTGCATTAATCTTTCATTTTCAGTTATTATAGTAGTTGTCCATGGGACTGGCGACCGTAGTTTTCCCCAAATCTCAAGTATCTAACTAACGCCAATTAATTGTTAACGTAACGACCGCACATTTACTTTCTTCATTAACTTTACCCCTTTTCAAAATTAATTTCCACCAATTTCATTTGCATTTTTCCTTTCATTTCGATGTAACCCTTTCCTCCCTCTTACTAACTAACGACAATTAATTGTTAACGTAACGACCGCACATTTAATTTCTTCATTAACTTTACCCCTTTTCAAAATTAATTACCATCAATTTCATTTGCATTCTTCCTTTCATTTCGATGTAACCCTTTCCTCCCTCTTTACCGACAAATTAACTTCGGTGACGATTGCTTTTCCCAAATTTCCATTAGGTGCACGTGGTTTAATTTTTCACTCTCATTAAGGTCGATAAGTGAGGGGGAGGTTACAACTTTTCTTTCAAGAACTCCCATTAAAAGAAAAAAATACAATATTCAAATTCAGTTTAAGATAATATAAACTTATGAAATGGATATTCCCATACAACTTGCTCAACAATTATAAAATTCAGTTACAGTAATTAAATAAATGTACCATAACACAAGAAATTAAAAAAAACGATTTAAAAATCCCCATTATCCATGCATGGAAAATACTGATCCGCCTTGATTGCGATTAATCCCCAACAAACGTAAAAATATTTTTTAAGTTATGATATTCTCACTCTGCAGCGGAATATGCGCTGATATAAAACTTCCTGGCAGATCGAAACTGTGTGACAGACTGGGACTATAAGTCAGGACTTTTGTTTTTCCCGGGCAAGTGTTCTACCGACTTTTTTTTATTTTTCTAAATTACAGGGGCGGAAACCCGATGTCTGCCACTATGCCTCCCACTTGCCATCCTCGAACGCACCCTCCTATTTCATTTTAACTTATTTTTTATATTTCTTATTTTTATTTTTGTTTTCATTTGTATTTATTTATTTGTTTTGTTCTTGAGCTTCGAAATTGCAGGAACAATTGTAGTACACATTGTTTCTGTTTATTGTAAACAAATTAATGAACATAATTTTTTTAGCCGCATTTACTTCGTGCGTCCACCTTCCATCACACAGGTGAACTCAAAACACATAATAACAAATAAGAGAGTGGAAATTCCTACAGTTATATTGCTTAAACAACGACCACACGGTCAAAGGAAATCAAAATAACGATGAAAAACAAACCAACACGCCATACAACGCACGCTTCGCATCTGCAGCCAACATTCGATGGTACCACATCGATAACCATTTCGCCTCGTGTCAGTGTCCACTACAGCGGTCATCTCCTGCCCGGCGCAGCCCATCTGTGAGGGGGTTATGAAGGCAATTCACAAACAGTTTGCGAAGAGTTACTAACAGCGAGGAATGTGCTCAAGTGTACTGTGTTTATCCTGGAGATATTGTCAATTGTCAACAACCATCTTCTCATCATCGCTAAATAAGTAATAAATGTACATTCCTTTAAACCACGCGATAGCGCGCGTCTTCGTGGTCGGGAACAAAGTGTCCTCCAGGCAGAGGAGGAGCCGGGAGTCAACCGTGTGAGACGTGACACCAAGGTCATAACAGAAGAGGATCTTCTGTACCAGCATACATACGATAATTGCTGTTCCACATGTTAAACGGGGTTCGTCAGTGTCCGGGAGATGACACTGTGGTCAGAGTGGAGAATCCGCCAGCCCAATACCGTGCAACCTGCGGTATTTCCTGCTGACCACATGTTACCACGTTGCTCACACCGTGCAGGGAGGAAGGGATGTTGGATTGTTCTCCACACCGCAGGCCATAGTGTGGCCGGGATCTCAGTAGCAGACGATAGATGTTTCTCACTTTCGGAGCTCGAATGATGGGCAGATCAGGGTACACAAAACTATATTCGAGTATGAATACCGATATGTGGAAAAAGGGAGGGAGCGATGTAGCAGGTGGCATCAATTCCTACAACAGACTGGCCGTAAGTGAAGTCAGTTTCACCATTGTGCACAAATAGAACGTTGCAGCCCACATTCGTACGTTTGTAAGTCCTGATCTATCTTCAGGCTGAAGGAGGGGTGAGGGTGTCGTAGCGGACGTTAAACAAGAATCCAGCCGTAGTCTGCGTGCCATCGCTGTCGCTAGTGGGAGAACCTGAGCCACGTGTATCAATTTGGTCGTTAGACGAAAGTTAAGATATTGACACGCTGTAGGAGGTCCAGGGATCGAAGTAGGTTCTGGTGAACTTCTGTGGGGTTTGGATTGCGTTGTTTGGGGGAAGAGACCAAACAGCGAGATCATCGGTTTCGTCGAACTAGGGAAGGACGGGGAAGGAAGTCGGCCTTGCCCTTTCACAGGAACGATCCCGGCATATGCCTGGAGCGATTTAGGGAAATCACGGAAAACCTAAATCAGGATGGCCGGACGCGGGATTGAACCGTTGCATTGGGGCTTAATTAAATATTATTGAAAATACTTTTTAAATTTTTCGTAGCTGTATGTCCGATTACGCTGTGTCTCGTAATCGGTTGGCCCTGACTAGAATTATTACGCTATCTGACTGCAAAGAACAACAACAAAGAATGAAATGAAAATTTTCATAAACACAGTTAATTAATTAAGTCCCCAGCAACTATAAAACCTACAAAACCAAAGCACAAATGTGATTGTTCTGTGTGTGGGAGTGTGACTCAACGCACACATCTGGCACGGTTCTTCTTCAACAAGACAAGAAATTTCTAAGTACCAATTATACTAACGTGATAAAAGAAAATTACAAATACTACAATTGCGTAAGGAAAGCAGAATTAAACTCTAATACAAGAACACACGCCAGATGCTTTGTTGACTGAACCTGTAATGACGCATTATTTAAAACATGGAATTAATGAAAAAACACGCAATATTTTACCTTCATATATATTGACGAAATACACTCTGATCGTTACAGTATTTCCATTAGAATAACATCTGCTATCTCTCTCATCAAATAACTGCATAAAACATGGAACAACACTCTCCACTATCACATCTCACTCCGACTTCACGACAAGCAGTGCCCACTAGCACATCTCGGCACGAACTGTCTTCTACGAGCTCTCCCCACGCACTGACTTCTACGAATTCTCAATAAGCACAGACTCTACGAGCTCTCGACAAGCACTGTGCAGGCAGCTTAAAAGTATTCTTTGGCGCAATCTCTGGCGCAGTGGCTCAGTGTAGCCACCTTTCATATGCCCCTCCTCCACAGGCCAGAATTTGATGGTACTTTTGCCAGCATTGGTGGTGAAAATTGTAGTGTCGGTAGCTGGACCGACACCGTGATGTGGATTGCTGAAAAGGAATGATAGACTAAAGCTGTAGCCGATAGTGCACGCACGGCAATAAGCATACGGGCGTGAAGTCTGGAACATAAAAACTTATGAATGAATAAGAAGAAAAGTATGTAGATGCTTTTTACTTAACTTTTAATAATTCCTTGGAATACATCTCTCTTGAATACTCGTAAGCTATAGGCACTGATACAAATGGCTCCTTGCTAGTTCGTAGCCATTAACTTAGCTGATGGCTATTATGTCTCTCGGCTAATGAGAGAGAAAGGCTTCGTACAACTGGGCGATAGCTAGGTTCGCGTACAACTGGGCGGTAGCTTGGTTCTCGTACAACTGGGGGTCGAGTCCACTCTCGTATCACGAGACCTGCCTTGGTGGTGGCGCTAGGTCTGCGATCACAGTGGCGACACGCGGGTCCGACATGTACTACATGGACCGCGGCCGATTTAAACTACCACCTAGCAAGTGTGGTGTCTGGCGGTGACACCACATTCCTCCCCCGCAAATCGGCGAACGGTCGTGTAATAAGGCTTCCGCCCGCCGTGGGGAGGACCACATGTTGACGTATGCGATGAGGTGGGGAGCCTAACAACAGGCGAGGCTGTGCCACCCGCACCCGGCCATCCGGTCCGAGGGGAGCTAGGAAACGCCTGCAAAACTAGTCCAGGGTGCACGTCAACATGCGGTGTATGCGCCCGTAAAGAGACAGGAGGTACTGAAGGGTCGACGTCCATGGCGTCGGGGTAGCCGACGCGCGATGACGTCATGTGGTCCGGAGCGGGCGGGCGTTCCATGGCGGAGGACAGCTGGTCACGGGAAGCGATCGGCGGCGCGTGACCCTGGGAGGCGCTTGGCGGCTGCAACGAAGCGTCGAATGCGGTCGGCGGCGGCGGCGGCTGCTGCGGCTGCTGCCGCTGCGGCGGCGGCGGCGCGTCGCCATGGGGCAAAATGGAAGGCATCGTCGGTAACACCTGGGGATGAGGCGAGCCAGTAGATGGGTCCCCAGGGCGCTGACCGGACGGCACCGTCGCTGAAAGCAGACGGGGAGCGGCAGAACCCGAGCGACGACAGAGGCGCAGCTGATTGAGATGCCGACGCACCTCACCAGAGGCCCCCAAAACCAAATACATCGCGCGGCCGAGGCAGCGAAGAATGCGCCCTGCGAGCCAACGCCGTGAACCTCGATAGTGGCGATAAAATACAACGTCGCCTGGAGCAAAAGCAGGAGTCTGCCGCTGCGCAGGAACCTGATGCGGCGGATGCAGCAAAGACATCAAGGTGCGATGAGGACGACCGTGGAGCAACTCAGCCGGCGAGCGACCGTCTCGGGGCTGAGAGCGATACGAAGACAAAAAGAGCAACAATGCGTCCTCCCGAGAATGCGACTCTTTCAATTTCAACATCTGTGACTTGAAAGTCCGGACCAATCGTTCAGCGGCACCGTTGGACTGAGGCGAAAACGGCGCGGATGTCAGATGTTGAATACCATTGGCCTGGCAGAATGACTGGAATTCTGCGGACATGAATTGTGGGCCATTGTCGGAAACAATAGTCTGCGGAAGACCTTCAATGCAAAAGATAGCAGACAACGCTTGGATGGTGGCGGAGGACGTCGTGGAAGACATCCGGACAACAAAAGGAAAATTACTGAAGGCGTCGACCAGAACCAACCATCGAGCATTCCAGAATGGACCAGCAAAATCAATGTGCAAGCGTTGCCAAGGGGAAGTGGCTTTTGGCCACGCAAAGACTTTCCGCGGCGGTGCGGACTGGTGTTCGGCACACGCCGGGCACGAAGAACACATATTCGTAATCGCAGCATCGATTCCGAACCAAGTACAGTGCTGACGAGCAAGTTGTTTCGTTCGCACTATACCCCAATGTCCTTGATGAAGAAGCCGTAAAACAGAGGACTGTAACGAACGTGGGACCACGACTCTGGACTGATCATTATCAGAACGCAACAACAAAACACCACGTCGAACAAAAAGTCTCTCCTTGTGAGCAAAAAATCGGCGAACCAACGGATCCTCGATCCGAGACTTTGACAAAGGCCATTGCGTAGCAACAAAACGTAAAACAGTAGCAAGGACAGGGTCAGCAGCTGTGGCCGTAGCGACACGACGAAAATCAATCGGAAACGATTCGACCACTTCATCGGTTTCCGAATCAATGAACATGCAAGCAAGTTCGGAAGAATCGAATGCTTTATCCTCAGCAACAGGCAAACGGGACAACGCATCGGCGTTTCCGTGCTTAGCAGTTGACCGATACAAGATATCGTAGCGGTACTGCGAGAGGAAAATAGACCAGCGAATGAATTTCTGCGCTGTACGTGGAGGTACAGGCTTGGTCGGATGAAAAAGCGATGTCAAAGGTTTGTGGTCTGTGATGATGGTAAAGTGACGACCATACAAGAAATCATGGAACTTAGTAACACCAAACACGAGAGCCAAAGCTTCTTTCTCTATCTGTGAATAATGTCTTTGCGCAGACGAGAGCAATTTGGACGCAAAGGCAATAGGGCGATCATGTGAGCCAACTTTGTGCGCAAGCACAGCACCGATCCCGAAATCCGATGCATCTACCATCAACAAAAGGGGTTTCTGGGGATCGAAAGGCGTAAGGCAAGTATTAGAAAGCAACGCCGATTTCAACTGGCGAAAGGCGCGTTCGCATTCCGTCGTCCAGACGAACGGAACACCTTTACGGCGTAAGCGATGAAGCGGAGCTGAAATGGAAGAGGCATTGCGCACATATTTATGGTAATAATTAATTTTACCCAACACACTCTGTAGCTGTTTCAGATTTTTAGGGGACGGCAAGTCCTGTATGGCACGGAGGTGCTCTGGACTCGGATGTATGCCTTGGGCATTAATGACATGTCCCAGGTATGGTAAGTCACGAGCAAAAAACACACATTTGTCCTTCCTCAAGCGAAGACCATTTTGCCGCAAGACCTGAAATAATGTTCGTAAATTCGCAAGATGATCTTCTTCTGTCTGTCCGGAGATCACTATATCGTCCAGATAGTTTGCTGCAGTAGGGACCGACGCACAAACAGTTTGTAAATATTGCTGAAACAAGGCAGGGGCGGATGCACACCCGAAAGGCAGTCTTTTGAAGCGGTACAATCCAAGATGCGTATGAACCACCAATACGCGCTGGGATTCGTCGTCCACCGGTATTTGCAAGTACGCATCGGCTAGGTCCAACTTTGAAAAATATTTTCCCGGGCACAGTTTAGCAAAAAGATCTTCCGGGCGGGGCAAAGGAAAAGTAGCAGTCACTAGCTGTGGATTCACTGTGGCCTTGAAGTCCACGCAAAGTCTCAATTTTCCGGAAGGTTTTGGCAAAATGACTAAGGGTGAGGCCCAGAGAGAAGCTTGCACACGTTCAATTACACCCTGTGATTCGAGATCGTGTAACGTTCTTGCGACCGCATCACGCAATGCGTGGGGAACATTGCGCGCCCTGAAAAATTTCGGTTGCGCGTTTACCTGCAGTTCTAAATGTGCTTCATAGTTTTTAGCGCAACCTAAGCCCGGTGCAAAAATGTCTGCAAATTCGTCACACAGCCGAGAAACACTGTCTGTAGGCACAGTCTCTAGTAAGTCCTTGCAATGTTGCAACCCACTCCCTATTAGTTTGACCGGCCGTACGTTTTGTACGAAAGAACGTATACCGTTTTGCAACCACATTAACTGTTTCTTTGAAATAGGCATCTAATGCAGACAAAATTTCCTCGTATGACAAAGTTGCTACGTCGCGGCGGGGAAACAATTTCACTATCACACGGTATGTGGACACACCGACACAAGAAAGCAAAAACGGCTGCCGCTCATTACCTTGAATTCTGTAGGCAGCCATGTGAAAGGCGAACTGACGAGACCACTCTTGCCAGGTCTCATCGGCTGCCACGTATGGTCGAAAGGGAGGTGCAACAGCAGGTTGTGGCTGCGGTAGCGGTGAAGCGGCTGCGGCCGCATCGGTTTGAATGGTACGTTGACCCTGGACGAGCTGTCCAAGGGCATCCAGTAACGCCTGCGTCTGCTGATTCTGCAAGCGATAAAATTCGGACAGTACATCTGGAGATTGTGGCGAAGCCATGACACAATTAAATGTAAGCAATCAGAAAAAGGTCCTTTTCCCTCGTCGCCAATAATTGTAGTGTCGGTAGCTGGACCGACACCGTGATGTGGATTGCTGAAAAGGAATGATAGACTAAAGCTGTAGCCGATAGTGCACGCACGGCAATAAGCATACGGGCGTGAAGTCTGGAACATAAAAACTTATGAATGAATAAGAAGAAAAGTATGTAGATGCTTTTTACTTAACTTTTAATAATTCCTTGGAATACATCTCTCTTGAATACTCGTAAGCTATAGGCACTGATACAAATGGCTCCTTGCTAGTTCGTAGCCATTAACTTAGCTGATGGCTATTATGTCTCTCGGCTAATGAGAGAGAAAGGCTTCGTACAACTGGGCGATAGCTAGGTTCGCGTACAACTGGGCGGTAGCTTGGTTCTCGTACAACTGGGGGTCGAGTCCACTCTCGTATCACGAGACCTGCCTTGGTGGTGGCGCTAGGTCTGCGATCACAGTGGCGACACGCGGGTCCGACATGTACTACATGGACCGCGGCCGATTTAAACTACCACCTAGCAAGTGTGGTGTCTGGCGGTGACACCACAAAAATACCACCAAATTCGTCCACAAAAATACAGACAAAAATAAAAGATAATATTAATACCTAAATATCACATAATTAGTTAAAATTTTGGCTTTGCACTGACCTTTCAATAACCTAATATACACTCCTGGAAATGGAAAAAAGAACACATTGAAACCGGTGTGTCAGACCCACCATACTTGCTCCGGACAATGCGAGAGGGCTGTACAAGCAATGATCACACGCACGGCACAGCGAACACACCAGGAACCGCGGAGTTGGCCGTCGAATGGCGCTAGCTGCGCAGCATTTGTGCACCGCCGCCGTCAGTGTCAGCCAGTTTGCCGTGGCATACGGAGCTCCATCGCAGTCTTTAACACTGGTAGCATGCCGCGACAGCGTGGACGTGAACCGTATGTGCAGTTGACGGACTTTGAGCGAGGGCGTATAGTGGGCATGCGGGAGGCCGGGTGGACGTACCGCCGAATTGCTCAACACGTGGGGCGTGAGGTCTCCACAGTACATCGATGTTGTCGCCAGTGGTCGGCGGAAGGTGCACGTGCCCGTCGACCTGGGACCGGACCGCAGCGACGCACGGATGCACGCCAAGACCGTAGGATCCAACGCAGTGCCGTAGGGGACCGCACCGCCACTTCCCAGCAAATTAGGGACACTGTTGCTCCTGGGGTATCGGCGAGGACCATTCGCAACCGTCTCCATGAAGCTGGGCTACGGTCCCGCACACCGTTAGGCCGTCTCCCGCTCACGCCCCAACATCGTGCAGGCCGCCTCCAGTGGTGTCGCGACAGGCGTGAATGGAGGGACGAATGGAGACGTGTCGTCTTCAGCGATGAGAGTCGCTTCTGCCTTGGTACCAATGATGGTCGTATGCGTGTTTGGCGCCGTGCAGGTGAGCGCCACAATCAGGACTGCATACGACCGAGGCACACAGGGCCAACACCCGGCATCATGGTGTGGGGAGCGATTTCCTACACTGGCCGTACACCACTGGTGATCGTCGAGGGGACACTGAATAGTGCACGATACATCCAAACCGTCATCGAACCCATCGTTCTACCATTCCTAGACCGGCAAGGGAACTTGCTGTTCCAACAGGACAATGCACGTCCGCATGTATCCCGTGCCACCCAACGTGCTCTAGAAGGTGTAAGTCAACTGCCCTGGCCAGCAAGATCTCCGGATCTGTCCCCCATTGAGCATGTTTGGGACTGGATGAAGCGTCGTCTCACGCGGTCTGCACGTCCAGCACGAACGCTGGTCCAACTGAGGTGCCAGGTGGAAATGGCATGGCAAGCCGTTCCACAGGACTACATCCAGCATCTCTACGATCGTCTCCATGGGAGAATAGCAGCCTGCATTGCTGCGAAAGGTGGATATACACTGTACTAGTGCCGACATTGTGCATGCTCTGTTGCCTGTGTCTATGTGCCTGTGGTTCTGTCAGTGTGATCATGTGATGTATCTGACCCCAGGAATGTGTCAATAAAGTTTCCCCTTCCTGGGACAATGAATTCACGGTGTTCTTATTTCAATTTCCAGGAGTGTATAAAATACAGTAGGCAATAATAATTCTTTTCATACATGTGGCTTTACATAATAGTTTACACAATACACAAAAAATCAGTTTATACAAATGTTCATATGAAATACTTTTAATTATTAAAAAAAAATAGTTGATAATTCCAGCCCAGCAATGGTCAACAGGTGCAGACACCAACATGTGACATCATTTCAGTAGAAGTAGTTCCATTAGTGGCACCCAGCAATACTGAGCAGGTGCAGACACCAACAAGTGACATCATTTCAGCAGAAGCAGTTCCATCTGTGGCACCCAGTAAAGTTGCAGAGGTACACACAGCAACAAGTCACATTATTTCAGTTGAAGCAATCCATCAGAGGCACCCAGCAATGTTGAGTAGGTGCAGACAGCAACAAGTGACTTCATTTCAGTAGAAACAGTTCATCAGTTGCACCCAGCAATGTTGAGCAGGTGCAGACACCGACAAGTGACATCATTTCAGTAGAAACAGTCCATCAGTTGCACCCAGCAATGTTGAGCAGGTGCAGACAGCAACAAGTGACTTCATTTCAGTAGAAACAGTTCATCAGTTGCACCCAGCAATGTTGAGCAGGTGCAGAGAGCAGTCCATGATATTCACTATCACTGATCACACAGTTCATCAGCAGAAATTAAACATGTCCTAGTGGCATCAATCATGTACAAAAGGTACAAGTAACAGTCCATAATATTCACTATCACTGATCACTCAGTTCATCAGCAGAAATTAATCATTCCTAAGTGTCACACATTACGTTGAAAAGTGCAGGTAACAGTTCATAATATTTACCATCACTAATCAGACAGTTCAGGCATGAACAATAGTTTGAATACACATACAAATGCTTTTACACTAAGCATATAAATTCTAATAAACACACAAATGATTTCAGATAATTGTCATATTAACTATTACAAATACTCAAATATCAGTGAACCTATAATATTTCTGGGTGTCAGTTCAAGCCACTACAAACAAAAAAAATAATATTTAGGAGATAGGTCGGTATGATTAGGAAAGGAAAACACACAAAACACACTCACTCATCTTTCATCCACATTAAGTACTACTGTGTAATTGAATAGTGTTAACTGTGTAAATGTAATTCTGTCAAAATCTGATGTTCATCATGTGTATCAAGTAGTAGTGGCAGCAATGTATAACAGTCAATAATAGTTAGGTCAACGTCATAGTCATCATGTCAAGACCAGTGTTTGCCAAGCCAGATCAAATGTACTGCTGCTGAACAACTGTCAGTGTGCCAAGATATGCAAATACTTCCTCTCTTCAAAAAAAAAGTATATACTGCTTAGTGATTTAACAAAGTGTGTGTATAGACTATCTTCCTTCTACTTTAGTGTTCTAGTCTGCTATCTTCATCCTCCTTGTTCTATAAGACCAACAAGAAAAATATGCTCCTCACTTACTTTACCTCTTATACACCAAAACTCCAATAATCATCAGCATCATATAATCTCAATACTTCACTAATACTTCTTACGTCGATACATATAAATCTTATCATCAATATCATTTACCTTACCTCTTGTCTACAAAAACTCCAATAATCATCAACTTCATATAATCTCTATACCTCAATAATACCTCTTTAATACGTCGATAAATATGAACCTTATTACCAATATCATTTCACTTCCATAACAACTCTTTCCTCTAGTCAGTCTCCTCGAACAAGTACAGATAAAATCCTAATGCAAACCTCATCATCCCATACAATCCGAAGACACATTGTCAACACACAACCTCTGTGTAATCCATCTGAGCCAAGTCTTCTACTCATTATGAATTATAAACAAAGAAATGCATACATGACCTCTAACAGACTTAGTTCGAATAACTCTCAGTAATTAAGTACGATTACGGAATGTGAATGATCACAATATTTCACAGTGTGTACACCACTTCAAGAATTATGGCAAACAGAAGCAAACATGTGGAGTATTTCTTGTGTCAAGTGTCACTTCCTATTTCAATTGCTCACGAAAAATGCAGTGTAATAACTGTCAATGGTCTAAACCTAGTTTTGGTATGTCATGTCGTTAGCTTCCTTCCTATTAGCATAAATTTATACAGCTTTCATAAAACCTCCAGCTCATGTGACATCTATGAAGTTTCTTGTACTAATGTCGTTTGTCGAATTATAGCAGTTCATTTTCTTATCTTAAAAATATAAGGCACTGAGCGTAAGCAAAACAAGCAATAGCGAGTAAATATACCAGTAGAGAACAGAATGTCAACAAGTGGATGCAGCACAATTCTTACAACGAGGCTCCGCCAAGCGAACAATCTATAATTAATACAATAATGTGACCTCAACTCGATGTTTATACACAGTATATCAGCATTTCTATATACCAAATTAAAGAGTAGTTATGACAACAAAACAGAAATGTGTAAATATGCAATCCATACGCATAGCAGTAAACATATCATTAGCATCATATCAGCATAAGCAAATAAATGTTCATATGTCATCCTAATAAGTAAACATGAAGGCGCAAGCAGATAAATCACAAAGTATAACTTACATACCTAACCACATCAGCACAATTAATCAGGTTACAATTATAATTTAAATAAATAAGCACAGCAGGCACATAATAAAAAAATATGACATCAGTGAAAAAGCAGTGCAGCCAAGCGATGCATAATATACACAAGTTACAACCCAATTCATTAATAATCATTGTCAAAATCAGTTAACGTACGCAAGCACGTCGCTTCACAAGTAATTTCATAGAACATGAAATTAGCACAAAGTATGAATCACGTAATCGCGAGCAGCAAATTACGTCTAAAGTACGTACCTAAGTGGAAATATGTTACCTGAAAAATGAACTCAATTAATAGTTACCCTTTTTAGTATATTAGTTTCTTCTTCGAAATTACATTCTTCCTGAAAATTTCTCGATAGCAAGTCCTCTTAACGTCGGAGACACACAGAATTTACCTGAAGTTCTTAAATATTATATAGAACCGTATCCTGAAAAATACTGAATGTTAATAACATAATTCATCAAGTCACTATAGCTTTATACTGAATTTAATCGGAGAAATTAAACTGTGTATTTGTTTACGGCTGTCAGTGCATTCGCACTGAGCGCTCGATCAGCTGTAGGCGCGTGGCGTAGGAAGCAATTGTTTTCGGTCAACGACTGCCTTGTGCGGCGCGCAGACTTGACTGTTGCTTTAAGTATATGCCGCCGCCAAAACACAGCGCGGTATCCTTGTACTCTCCGCATGTTTACATCTAGCTGTTAGTTTCTCACAAGTATGTCATTCCACAAAAATTTTTACGTTACATATATGATGTATTCCCTTACAGCGTCGTGATTTAAGAGTTTCTACTTCAACAGTGTTATCATGTATAATTTTGTGAATTCTATATGGACCGTTATAAAGCAGAAAAAATTTGCGACACAAGCCTATTCCTTTGTGAGACAAACGATGAGACTTAATTAACACTTTTTGACCAACTGACAAGATTTTTGAACGACCAGGACGTTTAGCTGATCTCTCTCTTCGAGCAGCCGCAGATGCAATATTTCGTAGAGCCAGGTTGACAACTTCAGAATGCCGCAGTTTCCGTGTAGGTGGAAAAGGAACGATTTCAGATATGCGATTTGTTGGTGCTTTGTTTTTTAATATCTGTATAGGCGGTAAAGAAGTTGAATCATTAGAGAGTTCATTCAGAATGTTTTGAAAAATATGAAGATACTGATCCCAAATTCTGTGATTCTGATGACAATAAAGACGACACAATTTATTGATTTCCTTCATCCATCTCTCTGAAGCGTTAGATTGAGGGTGAAAAAGTGAAATGAAGATTGGTTTAATTTTACGACGCTGTAGAGTACGAAGCCAAATTTTAGAGCGAAACTGTGATCCATTATCTGATATAACCTTATCAACATGACCAACTTCTTTAAGAAAATGTTTGATGAAAGCGTTAGATACTGAACGAGCTGTTGCTTTGCGTAAAGGTGTAAAACACACATATTTTGACGTCGTTTCCACTGCTACGAAAATGTACGCAAAACCATTAGTAGATCGAACCACTGGACCGAACAAATCGACTGCAGCCATCTCCTTTAATTTCGCTGGAATGATAGGAAACAATGGTGCTCTGTGAGAAATAGTTGGCGGCTTAGCCTTTTGACATAATTTGCATTTGGCAAGAACAAATCGACTACGTTTTTCCATATCACTGAAGTAGCAATTTTCTCGTAATTTGTGAAAGCATTTTCTGGGACCAAAGTGTGCATAACTGAAATGCATATACCAAATCAATTTATTGACCCACTCATCAGGAATACAAACTAACCAAACGGAATTGTCGACCGATTTTCGTTTAAAAAGAATGTCATTGCGAACTAAATAGCATCTAGTTTCTCTGGATCAGGAAGAATACCTTCTGTAGCAATAATGTGACCGAGAAATTTCATCTGAGAACGACGAAATTCAAATTTTTCCAAGTTCTCTGTAATGCCAACTCGTGCAAAAATACGTAATAATGAATCCAAAATTTTGTTGTGCTCACTCCAAGAACGTTTAGCAATAAGAAAGTCGTCAACATACGAAGTAATACTGTCACGAAGATAAACAGGTAAAATTTCATTTAAGCTACGAATGAATGCTGCTGAAGGTACAATAAGTCCAAATGGTAATTTACGAAATCACTTTTGGGTACAATTAGTCATATCAGGTTATTATTTACTTACTCACTAGATAGATTGATAGTCGAAGAGTTGTTTTGACATATGCAAAAAATAGTAAAAGAGTAGGCAGCGGTACAGAAAACTAAAAGAGAAATAGCACCACTACAGCTCAGGGCCCTATGCTCGCTACGGCACATATTCACTTAGAGTAGTGAATCCCCTGAGGACATTAATAGCCGCACATAATTTCTAGTTTGTGACTTAGTGGCAAATTTGGCGGAAGTGCGTACGTAAATTGATCTTGCCATGAACATGGATGTATGTCATTCTTAGAATTATGGAAGATCTTAAATTTCCGAACAGTCAAAAAGTGTTTATAGTCAAAATTTTCGCCTCGTGGCGACAAAGACCTACCGCGTCTGTCCCAGTCCCAATGACGATTATTGTCAAGTTCGCGCGCCTGGCGCTCTCTTGTCGCATCCCGTAAATGAAACAAATTATTTTCTTCAAACCCTTCTGGTATCTGTGATTCTAAATTTCCCTTGGCGTCTTTTCCTACGATTTCGCCTTGAATTTGTTTGACTTGCTTTTTTAATACCTCAAATTCCCTTTTCACACTTTCATTAAATTTTCCCTGATTTTCAACATGCTTATTTATGTTCTGATACTCTTCGGTTTCTGCAAATGGTACTGGAGCTGTATCATCCGAATCTCTGTCCCCATGTAAACTAAGATTTGTCAGTTTATCTGAAATTTCCTCAACTCTTTCCGATAAGTCACCTAATTGTTCTTTCTGTTTATTTACGTCTTCCGGAAGTGTCGCGACTCGGGTTTCAGTATTGACACATTTGGTAGTTAACTGTTCATATTGTTGTGTTAAGTTATTTATTCTGTCATTTGGTACGGATTCCTCGATTCTCTCAAATATTTCTTCCTTATCGTTTACACGTTGTAAATTTAACTCTGAAAATTTCTGTACTATCACGCGATCTCTTTCTTCCTGTTCTCTATCCTGTTCCCTTTGTCTGATTTCTACTGCAATTAATCTATTATTGTGAGCATTCAAAATTGGTTGTACTTCTTCTCTGATTTCTTTCTTTAATTCATCTTTCATATTTTTGAAACATGTCCCTATTCGTGAATCTATCCGTGTTTCCATTGTTTCCATCTCTGTTTTAATTGTTCCTATTTGTGATCCCAACTGTGATCCCACTGAGTCTAACCGTGATTCCATTGTTCCCATCCGTGTTTCCATTGTTCCCATACCAGTTTTAATTGTTCCTATCTCTGTTTTTAATTCAGATTGAAAATTTAATATTACACTCATCAACTGCTCCATATTAACTTGTTCGAAATTCCTTTCGCCCCTAACATTTCCCACAAAACTAACTTCCTTCTGCATAGCCATAAGGCTATCTGAGTTCGATACTATTCCAGAATCTTCTGTCATTAATCTCGTATTCTGTGAATTTTCTGATTGAGAAAAATTTTGAAATGGTTCCGGACTATTTTCCCGACTTATTACATTGTTTTCAACTCCATTATCCACCATACTGTTTTCCTCTGTTGGCGAGTTCGCCATGTCAACAATTTCGTTATTCTCACTATTCATCATTTTTGCCTTTTTTATTGATCGTGTAATCATTTACAAAATATACAAAAGATTCGTCACTGTACGAAAATTACACACAATGACTCTTTATCTCCAACAATACTATTCACACGAGATGTTTCCTTCAAACACGATTAACGAACAATTGAAATAATTGCACAAAATTGTCAAACGCATATACAGGGCAATAAAAATTAAATTTTGAAAAATACCATTAGAAGAATGCCAATTACCAAATCTACACATGCAAAATAGACTACAATTACTAAACTACAAATTACTACAACAATACTACCGTCTACTATTTTCACAATCAGAAGAATTCCAAGGGACGATCCTGGCAGGGTCGCCTAGTGCATGGGGGCTTAATTAAATATTATTGAAAATACTTTTTAAATTTTTCGTAGCTGTATGTCCGATTACGCTGTGTCTCGTAATCGGTTGGCCCTGACTAGAATTATTACGCTATCTGACTGCAAAGAACAACAACAAAGAATGAAATGAAAATTTTCATAAACACAGTTAATTAATTAAGTCCCCAGCAACTATAAAACCTACAAAACCAAAGCACAAATGTGATTGTTCTGTGTGTGGGAGTGTGACTCAACGCACACATCTGGCACGGTTCTTCTTCAACAAGACAAGAAATTTCTAAGTACCAATTATACTAACGTGATAAAAGAAAATTACAAATACTACAATTGCGTAAGGAAAGCAGAATTAAACTCTAATACAAGAACACACGCCAGATGCTTTGTTGACTGAACCTGTAATGACGCATTATTTAAAACATGGAATTAATGAAAAAACACACAATATTTTACCTTCATATATATTGACGAAATACACTCTGATCGTTACAGTATTTCCATTAGAATAACATCTGCTATCTCTCTCATCAAATAACTGCATAAAACATGGAACAACACTCTCCACTATCACATCTCACTCCGACTTCACGACAAGCAGTGCCCACTAGCACATCTCGGCACGAACTGTCTTCTACGAGCTCTCCCCACGCACTGACTTCTACGAGTTCTCAATAAGCACAGACTCTACGAGCTCTCGACAAGCACTGTGGAGGCGGCTTAAAAGTACTCTTTGGCGCAATCTCTGGCGCAGTGGCTCAGTGTAGCCACCTTTCACCGTCTTCCTCCCGAATGCGAGTCCATTATGCTAACCACTGCACCACCTCGCTCGGTTGGACTTCTGTGCGTATCGCCTGGAGTAGGTGTATATAGTTCATGGTAGCCATGTGACGCACACGTCGTGTAAATGTAATACCAAAATATCTGATCGCATCCACCCTTGGGAGGAGCGTCAAGCAGCCCTCCTGCAGGCTTCTTCTAACAAGCATCGCCGCCGACTTGGCTACATTCATATGGCTTCTCGCCGCCAATCCATATCGCTTGATCCATTCAAGCACGGAGCGCACCTCACCTGATCGGACCAGCAGTAAAAGGTCATCAGTATATGCTGTTTAGTGGAAGGTGTGGCCTCTCAACGTAATTCCAAAAAGTCTGCCCTTCAGCTCTCCAAGGAGTGGTTCCAGTGCGATTACGTAAGAAACCATGGATAGTGGGCACCCTTGTCGAATCGAACCCGGGTTTGGCAAGCACCCGTAGTAAGTCTATTTACCATAAAAAGGGGTGATGCTCCTCGTAAGAGGCGCAAAATTACTTCGAGGAAGTCAGATGGGAAGCCCAGGAGGGCTAGAACTGACATAAGAAACGTTTGGTGCAGTCTGTAGAAAGCATGGTCGAAATTAACTGTGATCACAGCAGCTCGAAGGCAACAAGATGTGGCGAAAGCTATCAAATCCATACATTCACCAGTGGCATGTTGGACTCACCTCTTTGTGTAGTTTGTTCCATTGGCTTAGTGCCAGAACCTTCTTCATGCGCGCTACCAGGAGCAGGGCATAGATCTTCTAGTACGAATTTAACATTGTAATCAGGCGGTAGACCTCGATCGAATGACTTCTTGAAGGCTTGTGTATCGGGATGAGTAGTACATCTACGAAAGCAGAGGGCACGCAGAAGCTGTGGGACATCAGTTCTCGGTACTTGGTGATTCAACGTGGCATCGTCAGGGTGCATATAGTCCATAGAACTTGAGCGGCAGTTTGTCTGGCCTGGGCGACTTGCTAAGTGCACCCTTACCTAGCGCGCCCTCAACGACGTCCTGCGTAATGTTCGACAAAAAACCGACGATTCTTCTGTGTCGTCGAGCGTGCGTGACATGTGTTGCAAAATATCGTTATCGTCCTCCACCTCCGTATTCTCCTCCTGGTAAAAACGTCGATAATGTTCTGCAAAGGCTTTCACAATGGTTGCCTAGGTGATTAAGAATCAACCATCCGGCAAAGCGAAATCCTTGATTAACTGTTGTCGACGGCTATCAAGCACGATGCAGTGGATGGATGAGATTTCGCCGCTCGATCGGTTTTGGGACGCTGCGACCGCACTATGACTCTTTCAAATTTTCGCCGTCCATGTCAATATGTTGGCTTCAGTCTGGCGGTTTGTCATCTGTCTCTGGTGACGGCGGTTGGGATACGAGTTCGCGAATCATCCTTTAATAAAAGTGCAAAATATGACTATGGCATGTGGCGACGCCCTTTCCGTATTATATCAGTACCCGCTGGAACGCCGGTTTAGCACAAATGAAATGAAATGACCGTTTGGCATAGTTGTTCGGTATGTCCCATTACGATTAGGCCGCCAAACGCAACTCTTATTTCATTCGGCGCCCCACTGACCGACTTGCGGCCGATGATGAGGATTAAATGATGATGAGGACAAAACAACACCCAGTCCAAGAGCGGAGAAAATCTCCGACCCAGCCTGGAATCAAAACCGGACCCAGAGCATGGGAGGCAAGCACGTTACCACCCAGCTAAGCAGGCGGACGCCGGGTTCGTCCATTCCGTCCACCATGCCAACGTTGAAGAGTATCGTGGAAGACCTGCTTCGCTGTGGGTCAAAGCGGCAGCCGAAATCTGACGGCATTCTGGGTCCTGGAGGTGTGCGTCATTCATCTTCCACATACCACAGCTGCGCCATACACGCTGTTGCTTTAGAGCGACCGGCATATGAAGGTAGTATGATCTGAGAGGGCAAGTGGTTACCGTTCGACGTGCACATCATGAGACTAGATGCGATCAAGACTACTGGCCGAGTGACTGGTGAGAATTGTGTCCCATGGGTGGTCACCTTGCACTTTCTCCCAATTAACGATGAGATGAATGTCTCGAACCAGTGTCCAAAATTCTTGACAAATCGAAAAGTGTGGGACCTGGTCTTTGGATGGAGCACAACGTTAAAATCATCGCCGAAGATATAGTGACTGTAGCGACCAAGAAAGAGGGTGGTGATATATTCTGACTAGAACTGCGATCTTTCGCGGCGTTTGTCGGTTCCCGATGGAGCATACACGTTAATAATATGTGTATGAGGATAGTTCAAAAAATTCCGGATTATTCGTAATTTCGCGTCAATGGTGGGTTGGAGCGTAATGCGGTTGGCATCCCTGCTCACTCCTGTGTTCAGAGTGCAACTGCCGAAGTTTCACTGTTGTATGTCTGTTAGTAATTGTTCAGTGCTGTCTGGAGTACAACGTTATGTCGCACAGTTTGCGAATTTCGAAATGGCAGAGATAGAGGAGCAAAGCGTTTGCATTAAATTTTGAGTGATACACAATAAAATCTTTACAGAGACACACCACATGATGCAGGAAACCTACGGCGATGATTGCTTAAGACGCACTCGGTGTTACGAATGTCAGTCCACGAGCGGAGAAAATCTCCAACGCAGCCTGGAATCGAACCCGGGCCCAGTGCTTGGGAGGCAAGCACGTTACCAACCAGGTAAGCAGGCGGACGTCGGGGTCGCACATTCCATCCATAATGCCAACATTGAAGAGTATCGTGGAAGACTTGTTTCGCACCGGCCGCTGGTGGTCGAGCGGTTCTAGGCACTTCAGTCTGGAACCGCCCGACCGCTACGGTCGCAGGTTCGAATCCTGCCTTGGGCATGGATGTGTGTGATATCCTTAGGTTAGTTAGGTTTAAGTAGTTCTAGGGGACTGATGACCTCAGATGTTAAGTCCCATAGTGCTCAGAGCCATTTTGAACTTGTTTCGCTGTGGGCCAACGCTTGACGGGTGTTAAACACGACCCTCGTTCAGGATCCCCTTCGACGTCTGCCGACGATGGTCATTCAGGAAGTCAACGAAATTGTAGGTTCCAGTCGAAGAATGACTGTCCGAAAGACTGCAGAAGAATGTAAGATTTCAATAGGGTCAAGTCATGAAATCCTGATGAGGCATCCAGCATCCTGGAATGCATCGCGCTGCCGCCAAGTTTGTCCAACGGCTCTTGAGGCAAGACCTGAAAGATCTCCGCCTCGCAATCTGTGAAGAGCTTTTGGATTGCGCAAATGAGAACGAGATGTTCCTTAAGAAAATCGTAACTGGTGATGAGACGTGGGCCTACGGTTATGATGTTGAGACCAAGGTTTAATCTTCACAGTGGATGGTGAAAGGTTCTCCAAGACCGAAAGAAGTTCGTCAGGTCAGGTGAAGTGACAAAGCGATGCTGATAGTTTTCTTTGACTTTGAAGGATTACAGCAGCATGAATTCAAGGCAAATTGTTAATAGATGGTACTACCGGGACGCCTGCGAGAGAATGTGAGACGGAAACGGTCTGAAATGCGGCGAGACAATTCGTGGCTCTGGCACCACGATAACGCACACGCACATTCATTCCTGTTCGTGCGTGACTGTTGCACAAAACACGAAATCACTGTGCTGCCTCATCCTGCGTACTTTCCAAGCCTTCTTTAATTTCCAAAGTTGAAAACTTCGTTGAAAGGTCGAAGAAGCCGCAATAATTTGTCAGTAGGCTGTTTATGTTTTCTTATTGGTAACGCCACGTAGCGCTCTGTATGAAAATCACTGGCTGTGCTGTGTGCAGTCTGTGGCTAGTTTGCATTGTTGTCTGCCATTGTAGTGTTGGGCAGCTGGATGTTAACAGCACGTAGCGTTGCGCAGTTGGAGGTGAGCCGCCAGCAGTGGTGGATGTGGGGAAAGGAATGGCGGAGTTTTGAAATTTGTAAGACTGGATGTCATGAACTGCTGTATATATTATGACTATTAAGGTAAATACATTGTTTGTTCTCTATTAAAATCTTTCATTTGCTAACTATGCCTATCAGTAGTTAGTTCCTTCCGTAGTTTGAATATTTTATTTAGCTGGCAGTAGTGGCGCTCGCTGTATTGCAGTAGTTCGAGTAACGAAGATTTTTGTGAGGTAAGTGATTTGTGAAAGGTATAGGTTAATGTTAGTCAGGGCCATTCTTTTGTAGGGATTATTGAAAGTCAGATTGCGTTGCGCTAAAAATACTGTGTGTCAGTTTAAGCACAGTCTTGTATAATTGTTCTAAGGGGACGCTTCATATGTCGACCCTTAGCCTAGGATACCTCACTGGAATCTTCTGATTTTTTTCTTGTAGATTGTGTAATTAGTGTAGCTTTTGTTTGTTGCTAGCGCGTAATTATAGAGAGAATTTCCTTCGTAGTTGTAGTTTTTGATTGTCGTACACAGTTGTGGGATGCATGTAGATTTGCACCAAGTATTTCGCAGTTGCGCTTGCAATTAACTAGATATTATTTTCAGTGCTATGTTAATGTGTTTTCTTATTTTGCTCTTCAAATTGTGCTTTTCTGTGTTGTCGTGTGAAATATTGTGACAATAATGGCGTGTGAAAAACGTAATACTAGGCTCCAAAGTAAACTGAGAAATGACAGTGAAGAGGAAAGCCACCGTGTAATGAATTAACTAATGTTCAACATAGTAACTTGGTAATTGTGCATAGGGAAATGGAGCGGGTGGCAAACAATGGCGTAGACAGTGAAACAAATAGTGAACAGGGAAGCATTACCGATCGATCGGTCGGAAACAGCTCGCCTCAGGAATCCGAAACGACAGGACACAATCTTGCAAATACTGCAGATTCAGGTTTTGCGACCTCACCATTTTCTCAAATAAGTCAAGACACATTTTCTGCTTTTCAAAATGCGAATGTTGCCGGTGAAAATGCACTGCCAAAAAGCATAGAGAAACATATTCCTGACACTAATACATT
Source organism: Schistocerca piceifrons (assembly GCF_021461385.2). Lineage (NCBI taxonomy): Eukaryota > Metazoa > Arthropoda > Insecta > Orthoptera > Acrididae > Schistocerca > Schistocerca piceifrons. Next base: position 1,140,174,642 of record NC_060138.1, read on the forward strand.
ATTATTGCAATTAATGCAACAAATGGAACAAAATCAGAGACAAACAGAGCAAAAGCTTCAAAAGTTAGACACAATGGACCAAATCTCCAAAAGTTAGACACAATGGAACAAAATCGAGACAAACACAGCAACAGTTAGACACAATAGAACAAAATCAGAGACAAACACAGCAAAAGCTTCAAAAGTTAGACATCACACTTGAACAAACACGTGAAGATTTAACTACTGAGTTACATAACATTGAATCGAAATGTCAAAAAGCCTTTAATGACGTAAAAACACAAATTTGTGACCATTTTCAACCCAATTTTTCGCGGCATGAAAATGCATTACAGAATCACGAAGCAGCCATAAAAGAACTGCAAATTATTGTTGATGAAAATCATGAGACCTAGCAAGCTAGAATGACTCAGTTGCATCTACCGATTCGGTTACGCAACTTGCAAAAACTCAGGAAATCTTAAAGGACACAGTAGATACGATTTCAACACAAATGGACACTCTGAAACTTGGTTCAGAAAAACACACAGAGGAAATAATTTCACTATCGGATAAAGTAGCCGAACTTTCAGATCAATTCACTAACTTATCTACAATTGTAGATGATGATCTGAATGACACAAGACCTGTAGCTTTCACTGACACTGAAGAGTATGAACAAATTAGAAAATTCAAACAAAATCAAAATCAAATCAATACACAGTACAAAAGAGAAATCCGGGAAGTACAAGATCAGTTGGCATAAGTAATACAAGAATTACATATTTCAGAGGACACTCGCGCTCCAGTACGGGAAGCGGGACATAGAAATACAGAGCAACCACAAAATAATAACACAGGACACTTCGGAAATTATGAAAGAAATGGGCAAGGTGCTTTGAATTTTGAGATGGAACCGCCGAAACGAAGTAACAATGAGCGATGTGCGACTCGCCGACACGATGATTTTGGCTATAAGCTGTTCCTTACTACACGTAAATTCAAAACATTTAAGAATTCTGGCAATGACATTCATCCACGAGCATGGCTTCATCAATTCTCTCATTGTTTTCCTCCCAACTGGTCATTGCAGCACATATTAGAATTTATGTGTGGCTACTTAGAGAATGAACCAGCTGTAAGAATGCGACCAGTCATTCACGATTGTCACAGTGAAGGAGAATTTTATCATGCCTTCCTCTCAGCATATTGGTCTCAAGCTACACAAGACCGAGTAAAACATAGCATCATAATGATGAAACATTTGAACAATCTGAATTCTCCAGTCTTGTGAAATATTTTGAAGACATGTTGCACAAGAATCAGTACCTGTCAAACCCATACAGCCCCTCAGAGCTCATCTGCATTTGCTTAATCAAATTACCTGAACATTTACGACATATTATTTTGGCAGGACGTTGCAAAGACGACATTGAAGCTTTTCAGGGACTCTTACAAGAATTAGAAATTGACACTGACAATCGCGGAACGCGAAAACAGGAACACAACAATTACAAGTCACATCCGTCGCAATTCTGCGATGAAAGAAATAATAACTGGACACGACAAGGCTATTATCACAACACAAATCATGACCAAAACAGACACCACCCATATGACAACCATTGGCAGAGTAGTAATAATTACAGAGAAAGATCACCTCTCCGCAGTAGTGACTATCACAGAGACAATCAGAGAACAGACAATTTGGGAACGAAAATAATTATTATCAAGAGAGACAGAATAACTTTAGACGCAACGGTCCAGCGCGCAGTTACGATTCAGGGAGAAATTCTCCACCACGTGACCGACAAGAAAGAAACTATGGAATATACCAACATGACGACAGACGATATGATCGTAACAACAGAGCTGAATTGCATCAGAACTGGCAGGATTCAAACAGAGCAGGACCCTCTCGACAAGGTGAATTTGTAGAAGTTAGGTCTCCAAATACTAATAACGACGTGTGCCAACAAAGAGATAGCAGACAATGACTCACACCGCAGGCAGCCACGTGCACCGACTGGCTCAGAGAAAAATAACATAGACGCTAACCTTGAGAAAAATTCCAGTATTCTTTACGGACGTATACCGCATGATAATTGCGTTTAAGTTGAAACTCTGAGTACTATGAAGAGTAAAGGATTGCACAACATTTCACATGTAAAACCGTTTATTGAGAGATAATTTGCTTTTTAACTTAGTCTTTGATATAACATTTTTCACTTCACACTACTAGTACAATTTGTCGGACTTAGAATCTGTTAACATGCAACAATGTTTGAAGTTAAATATCCAATCAAGAACCAAGAGAACTTATTTAAACAGAAATTACAAATGCATTGTTATAGTGAACAGGTGTCACAGTGTTATTGTGTGTGTACATTCTTGCTTGTTAGTTGCACGATTACGTAATGACTATAAGGCTTACGTACTTAGAACATATACTGGTACTGCTAATGAGATTTTAATACAACATTTTAGTTTACTTGAAAATACATTCTGGATTTAAAGTACTTTCTGTGTGATACCAGATGACACAGTGGTTAGTTTATGTGACAGCTACACGATTTTATCACGGCGCTACTAATGAGTGACAATTTACAATGTTGCTTTTGGAATTTTACAGTTTTATGTCTGCACAGTTTTATGTATTATTCTGGAAAGTAAAACATATTTCAGTAGTAACTTTTGTAGTATAGCTACAATGAGACAGCCTTTACCGTAGCACAACAATACGTTAGACTACAGTACTTTCTTGATCAAGGTAAGGTATGTAATAACTACGATATCTACACGCAAGGCATTTCACTTTCGTTTATGATGAGGTAAGTACATTGACTTCTGCAGAACTTAGCTTTCGGAGGACGATAACTACGACACTTCCACAGAGATTATCTTACAACAAGACGCACAGTGTAGCACTACAGTACACGTATTTGAGTGATTAATTTTGCACTTAAAACATTTATTTTTAAAGATATTTGAAGTACAATGATACATAGTTTTTCCGTGATACATTTCATTCCATTGCAATAATCTGTAACACCTGAGGGTATAATTACATTAATCCTCAGGGGGGTACACGCTTACTTTGTGTATCATGTGTGTGGCAAGCACAAGGATCCCTAGCTAATATGGTATTTGCTTATACAACTTTACAGATCGGTACCATGTTTCTCTAACACAGAATTACACAGCCATCTGATTATCTAACTGAGAGAGACAAACATTTATTTTACTACGTCAGTGACACATGTTTACGCAATTACACTGTTGGAAAATTTCACACTTATGAAATTGTATTTTGTCTGTACTTTGTGAACTGTTCATATTTTTTTGGAACCATTGTGATACTACGAGTGCTTTGAATGATGTATTTGGTATGGGATCATGATTTTTAAAGTGCGTTTGAGGCAGATGACACTTTTGACATGAGCAGAGAATTGTTTTAGGTTTTGAAATTATTGCAGAAAGCTATGACGTTTTTGAGATTTGACTGAGGTGTTATGATGCTATTTTTATGACGACGATGTGTATTATGCTGTTGAGGTATGTTTATGATCAATAAGATGATGATACCGTATATGAGGAATTTGATTATGCTACGTATTTTTTATGATGAGATATTGAATTGTCGACGAATACGTATATGAATAATGAGTAGTGGTTAGGGACTTTGATTTGTGGAAAAGGATGTTGGAAATCAAGAATCGTACTTTAAGAGTTATGAAATGTGTGTCAAGGTGCGAATGTATCACAATGCCACTGAAAATTTTTTGGACACTGTTATATTCATAGGATTTTGTTTCTACACATTTGCAACGCAAATTCTCGACCTGTGAAATTTTTTATGTGAGACTGTCACTGTTGTGCAAACTGGTGTCGTAAATATTTCAGTAAGAAAGTTAAGTGAACTTCACGTAGTGCGTCGTGGGCACCCAGATGGGCGACAGTCGCCTGGAAAGAGGTCATTGGTGAGTGCCTTTCAGAGGCACAGGTGGAGAAAAAAAGAGGCCATTATCCTCGCTATTAACATTCGTTTGTAGAAAGCATCGCAAAAACGACACGGTCAAACTTAAAACCTATGATTACACTGTGGAGCTCTTAATTTATGATATTTACTAAATTGCCTAATGAAATGACGAGAAACATTTTTAGATCTATTGTCTTTCTAGTTGAGAGATTTTTTTACTGCCTTTGGAGACGCCATTTGCCTAGTGAATGACGTTTCACTCATTGCTTTGTATATATTTGCTCATTTTGTTTAATATCTAGTTTCTAGCTGCAGCATTGGTTAAAATAAAATTTTATAGATGTACTAATAAAATATTTTATGCCTACAGATCCAGTACATAATAACTTCTTAATCTACTTAAAAAAACGAGGGAGCACAAAAAGACATTTCCCTTCACAGGAATTGCATACATTATTTTTGTCAATGACTGGTAACTTTTTAGTAGTGTAAGTTAAGGTGATGCATCACCCTAGTATTAAGATGTGACATAGGTATTAGACATGGCCATCTTTAGTGTAATATTTTTTCTGCTTGAGCTTTGTCATGTTTAGATATAAGTTATTACATTTACTGCTGCTGTTTGCCAGGCATAGTGCTACTAAATTTCACTTTGTGTTACTCTGTGAAGCTAGTTTTACTACTGATTTATTTTTCTTGTTGCTGCACATTGGCTCATATTAGTTGTAATGTTGCATTGCTTGGTAATTTAGATTTACTGTAGCTTGCTTTGACAATTTCCATTTTTTTCATTGCTGTTTGTATTAATTGTTTTATGCAGCTGCATTGCCTTGTCCCTTAGTTTAGCATCTGAGCTCAGTAGATTTGAGTTAGCTTAAGAGGGGGTAGACTAGATAAGAGAATGAGTAGCGATGAATTGGAAGAAATGCATTGAGAAGTTATACGAAAAAAATACAGAAAGCAGGTATAGATAGGACTTTTTGGGAATAATGATGAACGAAGGGAGATCTCCAGGAAAAAAAGGTTTTGTTTGTAAAATACTGCAGTACCAAATGTTACACTGAAAACAAACCCTGTCCTTACCCCCTGTGTCATTCTGCTATGTGTTTGTGTACTCTTGTATATTTGTGTTTTTTCTGTCTTTATGTGTTTAGCTAATAAGATTTATGTTGTAGAATTTTTCAAATGCTATGTTATTTTCTTCGTAAAGATGTTTAGACATTATTTATTCTGTTTTGTTTTAATGCTCATGTGTGAAGTTGATGTTTCGAAAGTTATTCTGATCTTTTATGTATTTACTTATGTCATAATTCTTGTAACACTGATGTACATGTTTATTTCTATTCTTTTGTAAAGCGTCTTTTACTACAAATGTTATCTGTATTGTTATGTTCTTTAATGATGTATTTTGTACCTTTGTTATTGTATTCTTATGTTATAAAATTGTAATTGACACCAGTTCATCAAATTAAGTAACTTGTAAGTTACATTTCACTGCACACGTTTATGTTGGTCATACATGGAAATGGAAAAAAGAACACATTGACACCGGTGTGTCAGACCCACCATACTTGCTCCGGACACTGCGAGAGGGCTGTACAAGCAATGATCACACGCACGGCACAGCGGACACACCAGGAACCACGGTGTTGGCCGTCGAATGGCGCTAGCTGCGCAGCATTTGTGCACCGCCGCTGTCAGTGTCAGCCAGTTTGCCGTGGCATACGGAGCTCCATCGCAGTCTTTAACACTGGTAGCATGCCGCGACAGCGTGGACGTGAACCGTATGTGCAGTTGACGGACTTTGAGCGAGGGCGTATAGTGGGCATGCGGGAGGCCGGGTGGACGTACCGCCGAATTGCTCAACACGTGGGGCGTGAGGTCTCCACAGTACATCGACGTTGTCGCCAGTGGTCGGCGGAAGGTGCACGTGCCCGTCGACCTGGGACCGGACCGCAGCGACGCACGGATGCACGCCAAGACCGTAGGATCCTACGCAGTGCCGTAGGGGACCGCACCGCCACTTCCCAGCAAATTAGGGACACTGTTTGTGGGGCGGCGGATATTAGTTTGTTATAATATTTGTAGACTGTAGAAACATTTCCCGGCCGATGCACCATATGTGGGGCGGCGGATAATTTTGTGTAAAATAATAATTAAATCTATTGCTGTATAAACGCTTGCGTGTTGAATCAGTTTCTAGCTTTTAGAATGTTGTTATTGCTGTCTTTTGCCGTTCTCAACACTGGCTCTCTATTTACTCCGTGACCCCCAGAAAGTGATTTAGTAAAACTTGGAGCCAGTAAATAGATATCCTAGTGCCCACTTTACCTGAGATTGTTCTTATAGCTGCAGCTTATAGCTCTGAGGAATTAGGAGATTGTCCGGGATTTCTAATCAAAAACGGTTTTCCAAAATAGTTGAGTATATTCTGAAATTCACTAAGAAAAACCACAAGTATCCCTACAACCTAACTAACAGAACAGTTCAGAGTCTAATGCGCTGATGCAACTATAAATGTCCGAATCAAATGTTAAAAAAATTGCTCGCCAAAATTTGATGAAAATATTTCATCAAACGCCACGCTAAATATTTGGTAGAATGACTGTCCCGCGACGGCACGTGAAAATACGACAATACGCAAACTGAAGCTAGTTAATGAAAATCATTCCAGAATTAACACTTCACATGAAATGTTCTCATGGTTCCGCGTATCTCTAGTAACTTAATACGGCACCCGAGGCTGTTTGTAGCAGATGCACTGATGCGACGCGACTACCGACACAGATGGCGTGTCATTCAGTGTCTGGAGAGAACTGGGGCCTTCCTTCCTCGCGCAGTGTTCTTATATATAAACCCGCGGTGCGGACGGCGAAGGGAACGCCTGATCTTTTCGGCTCTCTCGACTAGCCGCTGGGCCAGTAACGCACCACTTCAAGTTACATAATAATTTATAGCTTCTTTGGCTGATGGCCGAAGAAGCTCTTAATTTAAACGTGCATTCAGCACGCAGGTAAGTATTGATAATAAAATTTTGACGTGGCTAAGTTAAATACTTTGGGCGAGAGAATTAATCTAATTACACAGCACGCAGCAGATGAGCTCTGAACTGTCCCTTTTGAGATCCGCTATCGCTATAATTTTATAGGTATTAAAAAGAAACTTTACACATTTTCATAATCATAGCGGACCTCCAACCTATTTAAATCTAAACATCCTAGCCTTATTTACTAGCCTACTTAATCTATCTTGCTTCCTTCAGTTTTGAGACGAAAACCAGAAAATCATGAATTTCCACTAAAGTCTTAATTTGTGAAATCCAAAGTACTGTTTTTATTAAATCATTATGAAAGATGAATCTAAATATAAATTTTGAAGTCTCTAGCTCTTTTCTGTTGCGCCAATGATTTTTCCAGAAAAACGTCCAAATCTCGGAAATGGCTGAAGTTATCGAACTGATATTTAACACACATTAATTTAATATTATTTCTGACATGCTAGAAAAGTTTTAGTTCATTTGCTTGATTTTTAAGGTATTGCGCAACATTTATGACGTCAGAGCTAGTTACAGCAGACTGGCTGGCACATAATGGAAACTGATGTGAATTTACAACAGCGTGAGTAGGCTGCTTCCCTACATCACCCTCTACTTAAATTTTTTTTGTTTATGAATGTTAATGAATGAAAAAAAAATTTAATTACAAAAAGGGAAGCAAGAGTACAGTTTAACTCCCTATGAAAAATCAAAATTGAAATATAAACCTGTAGAAACATTAAAGAAAACTGATTATCTACATTAATTATTTAAATTGTAGGCATGTTCACTGCCTTTTAAACAATGTCATTACTCAAATTTTTAAAGCAAAGTCATGAAATATTTTGGCATACATATTGCCTTAGACAAACAAACACATAGAAATTGAAAATTTATGAAAATCTTAGATCCATTAGATACATTAAATACACTTTTACATACACAAATTCAAAGAAAATAACATGATACATAAACAGATGATTATCTCTTAGCAGTCTTTTCTAAACCTGAAAGAAAAGTTCACAAATAATTTTTACACACGTGGTTGTAGCCGCTTTGGCTGGCGTCCTACACTTCCATTCACAAGGGTAGAGGAGGGGAAGTTGCTATGGTGTGCGTCCTTCACGTTCTCTCTAAATTACATGGGGGAAAGGGGAGGGGTCACTGTGAGTTGTGTCCAAGTCACTCCACGCTTTCACGCAGCTACCAGGCTGCCATTATCTGGTTTGTCCTGTAGAACAAACAAAAAGAGTGCCTCAGCCTCTGTTCACTTAACATCTAAGGGTGGGTCACAATGAAATGGGGATATATACATTTTATGTTGCTGAAACAAAGTTAACAGAACTTTTTCAATATTACTCTCGTGGTTACTTAATTGTCATAAAATCGGTAAACAAATGGCTCAAAACGCCGTTAGTCACGTACTAGAGAAAATTAATGCTCAAGGCATACAATCATGAATCATATTTAATCTGAATTTCTTATTTCTGGGCCGGAACGCTGAACCAATGCTCGGTACATTCCTGAATACATTTGTATTTTAAGCACTTAACTGACTCATCTTTGATTACTTTATTCTTAGAGATAGTATGAGTATGATTAGTGGTTGTTTTCTCAGCTTCTTTGTACATGTGAGTAACTTTTGGCAATAGTACAGTTTTGAGTGTTCAAAACACACTACGTTTAGTTGACTACTAAATCCACTAATTGGTCCTCTGCTGTTGTCAGTCCCACATCTGCAATTAGGTACTTACTTACTTAGAAGTGTATTTATGCTGAGCTAAAATAATGTTTCACGCCTGTCAGTATGTTATTTATTCATTTTGCTAGTGTATGTACTTATTTAATACTCACTCTATTAATATTTAAAGCATAGGAAAGCACATTTATTTCATATTCATAGTGTATTGCAGCTGATTAGTTTGCTCACGTGGCAATCCATTTCCACTCAATCGGACGCTGAAACCACAGGTAGTCTCTCTCAGACCTACCACTAAACTGCATCAAATAATTATGGACGAGCGTAATGCTAAATTCCTTAAACCTATAGGACACCATGAGCTGCTCTGTCTCATCTAACATAAGGGTACCTATGGTCGCATTCACGCCTCCAACTCATAACCTCAATACGTGTAGGTGTATCCTGTCACACACTACACTAAAATAATGGCCAGCTCCAACCTTATAAATACTTCAGGGACGTGTCCTTCACGTCTCAACCACTAACACTGCTCAATTCCATTACACTGCCTTTCCTTGCTACACCAGGTGAGTTTAATCTTACAACTTATCTGCATATTTTTCATAACACTAAGCAATCTCTTTTATTATTTATTAGTTAGCTCTAATGCATACACTAGGTTTCACTACCATTTCAGATCCCGCTTGTACATGAATTCATATATCTTTTTAAATTACTGTTGGTGGACCATTTCAATAAAACAACACTTTGTACTTATTATATTACCAGGGTACTATACATACTTGTTACTCAAATACATTTTATATCTTAATTACGTCATACTTCTCTATTGTTTGTCACTATTAGGTTTGCCACATTAGGTATTTTTCTTCACTAATCGGTAGATAGAATGGTTACATAACTCATGGCTTGATAGCCATGACAGAAAATTTTCATGTCTGGAAAGAAGAGGTCGAAATTTTTGTGGACAGGAAAGAGGAAGAATGAGTGAGACCTGAAAGGGAAAGAAGATCTCACACAGCTGGGACTGCACAGCTGCCACACTGTGTAGAGGTTAAAGAACAACCTCCTCCCTACAGAATTCATTGGTTTAATGCTGTAAAGAAGAGTTAGAAAATTTTAGGTGGATAGAAAAGATGAAGAGTGAGTGAGACCTGAAAGGGAAAGAAGATCTCACACAGCTGGGACTGCACAGCTGCCACACTGTGTAGAGGTTACAGAACAACCTCCTCCCTACAGCATTCATTGGTTTAATGCTGTAAAGAAGAGTTAGAAATTTTAGGTGGATAGAAAAGATGAAGAGTGAGTGAGACCTGAAAGGGAAAGAAGATCTCACACAGCTGGGACTGCACAGCTGCCACACTGTGTGGAGGTTACAGAACAACCTCCTCCCTACAGCATTCATTCATAACCTTTGACTACGCCAGGTCGATCTGAGAATACCTTATGATGCCTTTTTAGAACCTGTCTCAGTTCTTCCTTCTGATTAGCTGAAACCTTATCGATTTCCTGCAATTTAGCTTCTATTTTGTCTAAAATAATTGCTTTTTCTTCTTCTTCTGTGTTCAGCTTACTGTTACTAAGATTAACACCTTCGTCCCAATACCTCCTATTTTTCAGAACTCGTATAGGCAGCTCCCAAGTTTCATGATCAGTTACTACATGTTTATCACTAAAAGGTACTATAATTACTCCGGTTATTGGCAAGACCATTTTTAACTGGCTTCCTTCAAAGTCAACAACACTCTGATATTTTGACAATAAATCTATGCCAATTAAAACCTCAATACTGAGATTGTTTACAATTAAACATGGATGATCAATTAAATTACCATTAATGTTAAAGGGTAGTAAAGCTTCTTGCTTTACTGTTTTTGAAACCTTGCCAGTAGCACCAATTATTCTTAGTCCTGATACCCTCATTACTGTAAGCTTGTCTTTACCAGGTAATGCATCAAAGAAGGACTGAGATATTGCACTCACCTCACTTCCACTGTCTAAGAGACAACGTACATTGATACCCAACATTTTCACTATTATTATAGGGTGGCTTATTCTAGGTTGTACAGGTGGTTCCTCACATTCATCTAGTAGTTCCTTTTGGATTTGTCTCCAACTAAAGTGATCAACATCTGTCTTCATTACATTTAGGTCACAGTGTGTAGGGGTTTCCTGAATTACATTCTCAGCTGCTTTTTCCAGTCGGTCTATTAATTTTAAATCGAAACACCGCACGACTTCATTACATTTAGTTTGCTGAACATGACCCAAATTACTGTAGTCTGAGCGATTCTGCGCCTCCAGACCGGGCATAATACTAGTTACAGCTAAACCACTTTCACCATTATCGTCGGTTTCCTTCTCAAGTGACAACTGGTCACAGCTACTGGGTTCATCGACCCCAAACAGCCTACCCTCTACATTCTCACTTATCTCCTGTCCTAAATCTATTAGTACATTATCAACATCCTGCACAGGCACTTTAGATAAGAGCACATCATCCTCATCGTAAATATAAGCATGAATTTCTTCTGCTTCTTCACCTGACAATTCAGTATTTTGTAGCTCGTCCCTATCGTTACACTGCTGCGCCTTCTCTTTCTCTTCCCACTTAGAAAGCGTCTCTAACACGGTATCTATCAAATACTGTGAGTGATCTAATATTTCTGTTGTATCCTTAGGTGCTACCGACTCTTCATCCACATGTTCAGTTTGAGTATTCTGATCTGTCTTACCAATTCCCTTAACTACTGGCATAGGAAAAGTAACCGCCTGGTGAGCGCCAGTGTCCTCATAGACGGGAACTAGTTTTCCTGCCTCGGCCTACTACTGTTTCCTTTAGTTTCATTATAGTTAGCTGGCATAGCATTACTTTCCGTACTGTTGTTTACATGCATATTTCTGTTTGGAACAAAATTATTATCCCTTGGACGCCATTGTTGGTTCTGATAATTATTTCCCCAATTCCTACCTCTCTTAGGATTACGAACACCTACTGTTCTGATGTTTACATTGCCATTTTGCTCGTTCCTAAAATTACTACTATTATTGTTATTGGCATTTCTGTTCTTACGTGCTTGCTCCTCATTGGCAGCAACACGTTCTACACGTTCCAAATACTCAATGAAACGATCCAGATTGTCTCTAGGGGCTGATATAATTCTAGTTTGCCAGTACCATGGCAGTTTAGCTTCCAGACCTAGTATAATCATTTCTGGTTTTAGCTTTTCCGCCAACTGTGACAAACGTGAAATCCATGACCTAGCAAACTCTTTAATTGATTCCTTGCCTGCATTGAAGCGTTTCCCACTCCAAAACTCTCTCAATACTTCATTTTGCTTATTGCTAGACCAATACTCATTAATAAAAGCTGTTTTAAATTCCGCTAATGTTTTACATTTCAACATAACATCAGCTGACCAACGCATGGCGTCACCTGCTAAATGGCTTCTAATAAATGAGATTTTCTCTCGCTCAGACCAAGTTGGTGGAATCACATCCTCAAAATCGTTCCAGAAATCTAGCGGGTGGATATTTTTATCTGGATCGAACCGCAAGAACTGCCGACACCCGATAAAAGCGGCGTTTGCAGCTACAACTTGTTGTATACTACCATTACCAGAAGTTACTGAAGCTACTTTACTCTCAATGTTAGCAATGTTAGTACTGATATTTTCTACTTTCATTTCAACATTATCTACTCTTTGCACAATATGAGTAGTGTCAGTTTTGATTGCTTCTACTTCTGCTTGACATATGTTTACTTTTATATTAACATCTTTAAATCTATCTGAGCACAGTTCAGATTCCGCCTCGATCTTTTCTGTTAACTTGTGCTCCAGCTTCGCATCTTCCATTTGGAAGTCTTTGCGAACCTCAGCAACTTCGGATTTAACTGTTTTATACATTTCAGAAAACTGTTGAGCAACCTTTTTCTTAATATCTTCATGATTGCAATCAATTTTATAATTCAAACTGTCCAGATCCTCTTTCAACTTATTGCAACCAGCCTTGAAAGAATTTTCTAATTCAGCTTTATTGGATTCTAATTTATTGTCCATTGCCTCAAATCGTTTATTAAAATTGGTTTGGCTGGCCACAATTCTGTTATTTATCTCAATTATATCAGATTTTAACTCAGCTGTCATACTAGCATTACTGGCTGACATTTCAGCATTATTGGATTCTAATTTATTGTTCATTGCCTCAAACCGCATATTAAAATTTGTTTGACTGGCAGCTATTGCTTGTAATATAACATTTAGATCAACAGCCCCAGCATCTTTGGGTTGCTCACTAGCTGGCTTTTTATCACACTCAGGTGACGAAAAACTAGCTCCAATACCAGAATCATCAAAACCAAATGAAACTTCTGATTGATTAGTCATATCTAACTGCTCCTTCTTAAACTCTACCATCTCTGATGACTGTTTCATTTTTAATTCATCAGAGAAACTATCATCCAATAAATTTACAATTTCTACCTTCTGCTTTACTACAGGTGTTTCTATTATTGAATCATTGCCCCTTCGCACACTACTGTCAGGAGACAATACTTCATGTTTCACCTTAACATTACTACTTTCATGCATATTTACACTTGAACCGTTGTCTGAATTTACAGTTCCCTCAACAGACATAGGTTCTAATTTAAGTTTAAACTCAGTTTCTTTTGGCGGTTCCATCGCCGACAGTCTTTTAGTGCAGGTTAGTAAAATTTTTAACAGCTTTTCACTTAACTTAGTTCCTTCTGCACGACGTATGGCGTTGCCGGCGCGGCGTACCAGGATTCCTGATGCGACGTGGCACGTTGAGCTGCGGACGGCTCTCCGACGGCTGTTGTGTGTTTGCGTGGCCCGCAATTGCAGGCTCTGCGCCGGCTGCTCCAGGGGACGACTGCGGTGCGGCGAGACTGGCTTCTCGCGATGCCGGCAGCACCGCTAGACTCAGTGCCAGCTCGGTCAATCCAGATGCGTTGTTAATCCAATTGCGTCGTCCACATGCATACGTAACACTTTCACTGTTTTATACTCAGTTGCGTGTCGCATTTCACTCGCGAATCCGAATAGTTAAAAATCACTTTCACTTAGTTGATTTCCCGGCCGATGCACCATATGTGGGGCGGCGGATATTAGTTTGTTATAATATTTGTAGACTGTAGAAACATTTCCCGGCCGATGCACCATATGTGGGGCGGCGGATATTAGTTTGTTATAATATTTGTAGACTGTAGAAACATTTCCCGGCCGATGCACCATATGTGGGGCGGCGGATAATTTTGTGTAAAATAATAATTAAATCTATTGCTGTATAAACGCTTGCGTGTTGAATCAGTTTCTAGCTTTTAGAATGTTGTTATTGCTGTCTTTTGCCGTTCTCAACACTGGCTCTCTATTTACTCCGTGACCCCCAGAAAGTGATTTAATAAAACTTGGAGCCAGTAAATAGATATCCTAGTGCCCACTTTACCTGAGATTGTTCTTATAGCTGCAGCTTATAGCTCTGAGGAATTAGGAGATTGTCCGGGATTTCTAATCAAAAACGGTTTTCCAAAATAGTTGAGTATATTCTGAAATTCACTAAGAAAAACCACAAGTATCCCTACAACCTAACTAACAGCTGGGCTGCGGTCCCGTACACCGTTAGGCCGTCTTCCGCTCACGCCCCAACATCGTGCAGCCCGCCTCCAGTGGTGTCGCGACAGGCGTGAATGGAGGGACGAATGGAGACGTGTCGTCTTCAGCGATGAGAGTCGCTTCTGCCTTGGTGCCAATGATGGTCGTATGCGTGTTTGGCGCCGTGCAGGTGAGCGCCACAATCAGGACTGCATACGACCGAGGCACACAGGGCCAACACCCGGCATCATGGTGTGGGGAGCGATCTCCTACACTGGCCGTACACCACTGGTGATCGTCGAGGGGACACTGAATAGTGCACGGTACATCCAAACCGTCATCGAACCCATCGTTCTACCATTCCTAGACCGGCAAGGGAACTTGCTGTTCCAACAGGACAATGCACGTCCGCATGTATCCCGTGCCACCCAACGTGCTCTAGAAGGTGTAAGTCAACTACCCTGGCCAGCAAGATCTCCGGATCTGTCCCCCATTGAGCATGTTTGGGACTGGATGAAGCGTCGTCTCACGCGGTCTGCACGTCCAGCACGAACGCTGGTCCAACTGAGGCGCCAGGTGGAAATGGCATGGCAAGCCGTTCCACAGGACTACATCCAGCATCTCTACGATCGTCTCCATGGGAGAATAGCAGCCTGCATTGCTGCGAAAGGTGGATATACACTGTACTAGTGCCGACATTGTGCATGCTCTGTTGCCTGTGTCTATGTGCCTGTGGTTCTGTCAGTGTGATCATGTGATGTATCCGACCCCAGGAATGTGTCAATAAAGTTTCCCCTTCCTGGGACAATGAATTCACGGTGTTCTTATTTCAATTTCCAGGAGTGTAGTATATGGACAATATGTGAGAAGTAGGGACTGTTAGTGTTTGCACGTGTGTTGATAATGCAGCAAGGAACTGGTTAACAGCATTGCTGGTTCTAAGGACAATTCCAAAAACTTTGTGAGTGCACAAGTGGTGGTTATGGACTTGCTATATTATCCGCAAGACTCTTCAATGGTGACTGTGCACCCGCACAGCCACCACAGATGGCTGCTGGCCATCTCTACAAGGACTACAGTGGGTCTGCATCTTTGATGACCCACCAATACCATTATTTCTACAAGGAGTACAGTGGGTCAACACCTTTGATGACTCATCAGTACCATTATTTCTACAAGGACTGCAGTGGGTCTGCACCTCTGATGGCCCACCAATAACATAATCTCTACCAGGACAACAGTGGGTCTGCTCTGTAATGACCTACCTACCAATATTCTTCAAAACTTCGACTGACTCTGCTGTGGGTTTGCTCTGTTGTGGCCCATTAACTGTCTGCATGGCGAGAGTCAGCACTGTCTTTCCGTTGGAAGGACAACACTACTTCTTCAAAACTGCATGAAAATCCACTACTTCCGTGTGCATTGTCTTTTACTGCTCAGACTTTGAGAAAAAAACTGCAATTTTACTGTGATGAATGATCAGGACTGTCTTTATGGACTGTGAGAAAATTTTAGCTTTTGACCAACATTGTATTAATAAGTGTGTGCATTTGATATCCTTCTTACTGTAATTATGAAAAAAATTTTCAAATCTGTATTGGCCAGTGCCCAAAACAATTTGTAAAATTTTTAGTGGGGAGCATGGGGGCTATGTAAGTAGGCTGTTTATGTTTTCTTATTGGTAACTCCACGTAGCGCTCTGTATGAAAATCACTGGCTGTGCTGTGTGCAGTCTGTGGCTAGTTTGCATTGTTGTCTGCCATTGTAGTGTTGGGCAGCTGGATGTTAACAGCGTGTAGCGTTGCACAGTCGGAGGTGAGCCGCCAGCAGTGGTGGATGTGGGGAAAGAAATGGCGGAGTTTTGAAATTTGTAAGACTGGATGTCATGAACTGCTATATATATTATGACTATTAAGGTAAATACATTGTTTGTTCTCTATTAAAATCTTTCATTTGTTAACTATGCCTATCGGTAGTTAGTGCCTTCCGTAGTTTGAATCTTTTATTTAGCTGGCAGTTCGAGTAACGAAGATTTTTGTGAGATAAGTGATTTGTGAAAGGTATAGGTTAATGTTAGTCGGGGCCATTCTTTTGTAGGGATTATTGAAAGTCAGATTGCGTTGCGCTAAAAATATTGTGTGTCATTTTAAGGACAGTCACGTATAATTTTTCAAAGGGGACGTTTCAAATTTTACATGTTCTGGATTCATGTTCTTCAGAGCTACAGACTTGTCATCCTCAGTCCTGCTCAAGTGTTGCACTACATTTTCAAAGCTGTTTAGTGTAACAGTATGCTGTTTTACCACATCCAACAATATATCTCTATGAACAGTCAATCCTACACGATCGCCGCAGTAAAAAGATGTAACGTTACTACAACCTTCTAATAAAAACTGTTCTATTTTGACAAGATGTAACACTCCTTCGGGTGGAAATCTGCTTTTAAAGCTGCTTACTGTTTGATCTACTACCTCAAAAAATAAAATTCCCAACTTTCCTTCAATATTTAATAAATTGTGCTTGTCACCACCTCCTAATTTTAATGGAAATTTTCCAGGGCGAGAAAGAGTGAGAAGACTTAATTGCCATACATCATACTTTTCAACGATCGGCGAGATAAAAGAAAATTCGCAGACAGCGTTTCACGCGATCCAGCAAGAGGCGTACCAATAATGCTTCCGGAAATGGAAACTGTGTTGGGAGTGGTGTATCAATTGTGGATGAGAGTATTTCGAAGGCGATCATGCACAATAAGTAAAAGGTAAGCTTAGAAAAATGTTGTGGTCAAAGTTCCGGAATTTTTTGAACAGACCTCGTACACAGCGCCGGGATCGGCAGTCCCCTGGCTGAAGCGAGGTAAGTCACATCTTGGGTGGAAATACCGTTACGCATCAGCATTGCTGTACCACTGACAGTAGGCCGCCCGGTTGGCCGTGCGGTCTGACGAGCGGGTTTCCGGGCGGGAAGGAAGGGGTTACACTCGTCTGGTGTGAGACTTCCCTGGGGGGTCCACCGGGGGCTGAACTGCATTATAACGCTGGGTTCGGTGTGCAGCGGCGGAGGGGTGAAGTGGACTGCGGTAGTCGTCGTGGAGTTGTGGATCACTGCGGCCGCGCAGTGGTTAGCACACTGGACTCGCATTCGGGAAGACGACGGTTCAATCCCGTCTCCGGCCATCCTGATTTAGGTTTTCCGTGATTTCCCTAAATCGCTACAGGCAAATGCCGGGATGGTTCCTTTGAAAGGGCACGGCCGATTTCCTTCCCCATCCTTCCCTCACCCGAGCTTGCGCTCCGTCTCTAATGACCTCGTTGTCGACGGGACATTAAACACCAATATCCTCCTCCACTGCGGCTGCGGCGGGGACGGAGCCTCTCCGTCGTTTCTAGGTCCCCGGTTAACATAACATGACATAACATAACCACTGACAGTCTGATCACATGGTGTCATATACGTCGCATAACCATAGAAGTCGGAGAAGGACACTAAACGACTTTCTTGCAATAAAGCAAAGCCAGTAACCGAAGCACGTAGCATCTCTCGCAGCAAATGGATCTTCACCGTTGTTCCAATCATATTTGCGTTAATAGAGGCGGCACGAAAGCCTTTCGTCGAACTGCGGGTTGCAAGTTTTCCATTAGGTCTGAGATGTCTATTGAGTGTCAAGCTGCATCGTCACCATTGGCCATCCCAACACATCGGCCGGAACTGTTCCTAAAATGCCTGCGCACCAGCGCGGGCCCTGTTGGCGTAACACAGAGTAAGACAATCTTCCATCGTCCCCTCGGGGCACGGAATGGGTGTCCGCTATGCGCCATGTTGAAGGCAGTTCCCGACTCGGGTACTGATAGCTGATCGCTCAGCTGTGAGTACGTACGAAACTTCCTCAGTCCCATTCCGTGTTGCCAAGCTGCACCGGGTGGGGGTTGCCTCTGTAGGGGCATCGTCTTGGCGGTTGAACTCCTTGTTCTCCGGCGGCTGGTTCTCAACCTCCTCTGAATTTGCTCTGTGCCTCACTTACGGCGCTTTCGAGATCGTTACTTTCTGGTGCAACCTTCCGTGTCAGAAGAAGGTACCGACTCACGACACTCCGGCACAAAGGCCACAGTCAGCACGATCAACGAGTCTATCACCATTTTATCGTCATGGACGTCATCTGTCGACGGGGTGGTACCTTGAGAGTGGAGTCCGCGACACGTAAGACGGGCGTTTCATCTTCCCGCCACATCCGAGCATGCTGCGTTGTGTCATAAGGGAGCGCCAGACACCACGGTCAAGCGGCCACAGTCGTGAGGGCGGCAACTGCCCGACTTAGCTACCCAAGCGCGACTTACGACCCATCCTTAGAACTATACCTCCGCAAGTACCTCATTTCCTGTCTTCCAAACTTCCAGGAGTGCTAGTGCTGCAGATATCGCAAGAGTGCTTCTGTGAAGTCTGGAAGGTAGGATATGGGGCACTGCCGGAAGTAAAGCTCTGAGGGCGCGCCGTGATTCGCGCTAGGGTAGTTCAGTCGGCAGTTTTGACTTTGGTGGAGCAGTGGTGCGGACGAGTTTTCGCCGCGGAATGATCGCTCGTGCTGTATACTCAGCACTCGGCCGTTTCGTACACGCTGGCTTAATCATGTACGGTGATGGAAAATAGAATCGCTTCACCGAGAAGGAGTTGTGCGACGTAAACAAAAGTAGCCGTGTTCCAGCGTCTGTAAGACGACGTATATTCAAATTTCGCACCAGTCGCGTAAGAGTGGCGTTACTGACAATGAGAATCCAAATCAGGTTTGCTTTAAACGCACGTTGTAACGGACGTGACCGTTACCTACGTTAGTGATTCGATCTGATGAGTTAATCTTAGTAAAGAATGCGATTAAGGCGACAAAGACGCCATTATCAGCACCCCGCTGAGTTTGGACGAGGTCGTGTAATAGGGCTACGAGAAGGTGAATGTTTCTTCTACGATATCCAGAAAAACTTGTCAGGAACGGGACGAAATTGGGACACTTCCATGCTGTTTTCTTTACCAGGTCTCACAATGGGTACTATTTTAGCTCTTTTTCACAATCTCGGAAAGCAACCGTTCCCAAGGCAACTGTTATACAAAGCAGTAAGATAGTTGGGAAAAACGCTATACGATCGACAATGGGCAATCAGCAACGAGCATTGACAATGTTCTAACTAACTATGTATATGAAGATGTGTATAAATTTTGTCTAGATCTAGGTATTTCAGATCATTGTGCATTGTTCATTGAGCTGCGACAGACAGACAGGATAATATAGATATAGATAATATTGATAATATAATATATATATAGATAATATAGATTGAAATTCTTTGTCTATGTAATGAGACTTTCCAGTCAGTAACTAGCCTACATTATTTGTCATGTTAATACGTGTAAGGAGATACATAGTTTTGTATTTAAGATATGTTTACTTTGTGACATTGGTGTGAATTTCACAGTTGCCATAGTCTCTATTATTCTATATTTTGCGTATCATTAATCGATATGTGTATATAGAGATTCACAGACGCCAAGCAGGAATTTCAATTGTTTGATGACTTCAGGCCATCAAGCATTTACTATTGAGCGTATACTAATCTTTGTGAGGAGAACATGACTAATATTACACTGCCTCCCCTGAGGAGGGAAGCAATGGGTTCCGTCTAAAAATTCGGTTTACCTTGCCAATTTCTTTCATAATTTCCGAAGTACCCCGTGTTTTTATTTTGCGGCTGTTCCGTATTTCTATGTCCTTCTTCTCGTATTGGAGCGTGAGTGTCCTCTGAAATACGTAATCCTTGTATTACCTGTGTCAGCTGATCTTGTACTTCCCAGATTTCTCTTTGTTGTTGCGTATTAATTTGATTCTGATTTTGTTTGAATTTCCTAATTTGTTAGCACTCTTCTGTGTCATTAAAGACTACCGGTTTTGTGTCATTCATATTATCATCTACCCTCGTAGATAAATTATTTAGCTGATCCGAAAGTTCAGTGCGAGTGCGGCGAGGTGTAGGAGATGCATCCATCTACTTCCTGGAACTCAGGAATGTAAATTTCCCGCACCATTAGTATATCCACATCCGACGCGTATATCATGTCCCTAAACAACTGCTGTTTCACGGGCGATCTAATGGTATTCACGATATCCAGAAAGACTTGTCAGGAACGGGACGAAATTTGGACACTTCCATGCTGTTTTCTTTACCAGGTCTCACAATGGGTACTATTTGAGCTCTTTTTCACAATCTCGGAAAGCAACCGTTCCCAAGGCAACTGTTATATAAAGCGGTAAGATAGTTGCTATACGATCGACATAGAATCTTACTAGTAACACCATTCTCATCAGGAGTCTTTTTTTTTTTTCAGGCAAGTTCGTTATTATTTCTTCTATTTCTGTCTGTGTCAAAGCTACATCCTTTATCATTCCATCTACACCTACATCTACATCTACATCCTTACTCCCCAAGCCACCAGACGGAGTGTGGCGGAGGTTACCTTGAGTACCTCTATCGGTTCTCCCTTCTATTCCAGTCTCGTATTGTTTGTGGAAATAAGGATTGTCGGTATGCCTCTGTGTGGGCTATAATCTCTCTGATTTTATCCTCATGGTCTCTTCGCGAGATATACGTAGGAGGGGGCAATATACTGCTTGACTCCTCGGTGAAGGTATGTTCTCGAAACTTCAACAAAAGCCCGTACCGAGTTACTGAGCGTAGTGGCATTTGAAAAATGGTTCAAATGGCTCTGAGCACTATGGGACTAAACTTCTGTGGTCATCAGTCCCCTAGAACTTAGAACTACTTAAACCTAACTAACCCTTAAGGACATCACACACATCCATGCCCGAGGCAGCAATCGAACCTGCGACCGTAGCGGTCGCGCGGTTCCAGACTGAAGCGCCTAGAACCGCTCGGCCACCACGGCCGGCAGTGACATTTGAGATCTTATTAGTTTATGGTACTACATGTCTTGAGTGTAATCGTTCTCAGGCACAAAATATTCGAGCATATAGTTGGCGGTTTCGGTTAAATCCGTTGTTTTCGTGCTGTCAGTTTTCCTTAGCGTTGTCATGGGAGCATTATTTCCGATTTTCTCTGATGCGATTCGATAGACTGCGTTCCAAGTGTTATTTGTTGGGATTAAGCTGCAGTATTTCTGTATAGCTGTGTTGTATTCCTTCTTCTCTTTACAATATTGTTGGCTTCGAAGCTCTCTCAGCTGTTCGCTGTTCTTTGTCCTTTGATGAATTCACCTTAACGAGTTGGTCTTTTTCGATCTGCAGCTAATTCAAATGTCCACAACTTTTTCTTCCACTTCTGTACTTCAGCTCATGTTGTATCTTGAACACTTTACTCCAAGAAGTATCTGCAACTTTTTGAAATTCTGTGACAAGAGTTTCAGTATTTGTTTCCGCTTGAACTTTTGTTGCCAAATTCTGGTCTGTATCTTTCAAGTTGTGTAAGTCCGTGTTTGGTAAATATTTCTCGGTAAGATCTTCCAACAAGTACCCATCAAAGTCTCTCAGGTTTTCGTCTCTAACAATAAATGTTTTAGTTTGAATCTAGCTTCCAGCGTATGCTGTTGAGCACACTCCTTCGCTAAAAGTGATAGTTTCATGGTTGGAGCAACACTCTTCTTCAGCACACGTCCATTGGCATAGATAAGAGGTGACAATAGTTAAATCAATATTGCTCTTTCCTTTACTGTTTTCAAAAGTTGGTCCGTGGTTCTCCTCGTTCAGTAGGTACAGATTAATTCTTCCGTCTCCTCTCCTCTGGAGCTTGTTACTATATCTTGTTACATCCTTGATCTTGCATCGCATTCCGTAGTAATTACTAAACCAACTCTTTTATTGTATGGTATCACTTCGTCAGTTTTTCTTAGGAAGTGTCCAAATTTCGTCCCATCAGCCTTCTGTATACAGAGGGAAAAGTACTGGAAAAACTATTTATTAACAGAATTATGCATCATGTCCTCTCTAAGAATGTCCTATATAACAATCAGTACCGATTTACTCCACAGAATGCGACAGTCAATGCATTGTTGGCTGTTAAGAACTTCGTAGAGGAAAGCATATCACAAGGACAGTGTGTAATATCGGTCAGTCGTGATGTCCAGGGAGCTTTTGGCGCAGCTTGGTGGACCAGTGTCCTTAAAGCCCTACTAGAATCGGAATGTCCTACAAATTTATATAACCTAGCAAACAGCTATTTCAGTGATAGAACAGCAGTGTTGTCGATATCTAAGGACACTCTAGATATGAAAAATCGCAAGCTTACTTTTACTGTCTCTAGAAATACTGCATCTTCGCCGAACAAGTGGCTGATCATTACGGAATCAACATCTTCTTTGGTTATCAGTATTGCTGCCCTTTTCCTTGTGTCACCTGCGCTAAATATCTTGTATCCTCTAGTGATTGCACCTACGGTTTGTTTCTTGTATGAAAGCAATGCCAATCTAATATTGCACAATGAGCTGCATTAGGTTAGCTGTTGCAGCTCTGGAGCACTTTAGATTTATTTATATGCACTTGATTGGTTTTTGAAGAGAACAAGTAGTTTGACTTGTATTTGATTTTGCCAATAGTGATAACCAGAGTTCTGTTTGCTTTATGCACTACTTATTTCGGACGTATCAACGCTACTGCATTGTACTTTCTCGAACACAGAGGTGACGAGAACACGTATCTCATTTAGTCGCCGTTTCCTTTTTAATCTCACTTAACAATCGCTGCAGGTGAAGACGTTCGCCCATTGCTTTGGTCTTTTGTAAGTTGTTTATCAATTAATTGTTCCACAGCTACAAAATATTTAGTGTACTGTTTTGCAATCGGAAGTATTATTTTCCGATTCCTTGTCGCTTTCTATAAGGCTTTGAATTCTTTTGAAGACGTGAAGTAATCTTAATGAATATCTTCCGCCAGTGGCGCACCTGTCACCGAGGAATGTGATACTGA
Source organism: Schistocerca piceifrons (assembly GCF_021461385.2). Classification (NCBI taxonomy): domain Eukaryota; kingdom Metazoa; phylum Arthropoda; class Insecta; order Orthoptera; family Acrididae; genus Schistocerca; species Schistocerca piceifrons. Next base: position 1,140,197,910 of record NC_060138.1, read on the forward strand.
CGAACCACATTCGGATTCCGTGTCTATCGTGTCGTCGAGTTGTTGTGTAGCGCCAGATGCAGGTAGTGGGTCGGTAGTAGGTGCTGCGCCTGATTCTATATGATCTTTAGTATTAGATTCGCCAGTTCCGCTAAATTCACATAAGTCGGTAGTTTCTGAAGGAAGGACATCAGCAGTTTCATTTGGCAGATTTTTAATCTGGCGTTCACTGGAAGAAATATTGTTGTTAGTGACGACTGAACTATTGACAGTATACTTATTAAAATCGAAATCAGATTGACGTCTTCTACTGTGTTTGTGTGGTATTTCTAGAAGTGTAGCGCTAGAGTAAGATGTATATTGCTCTTTTTTAGACCGTATGGGAGGAAGAGGTATTTCAAGAACTACTTCTCGTACCGGTGGTGATATTTCTAGTACGATAGTAGGCGAGTCAGACGCATGTTGCTCTTTTCTAGACTGTGTGGAGGGCTGAGGAATTTTTGGAGTGCTTCTTGTGTAAGTAGAGTGAATAAATGTAAGCTATGTGTAAGGTGCGTGAAACACACTTTGGATAAGAAAATTCGATCTGACATTGAAGTCAACGTAAAAGATTGGGTCGCCACCAACTCTAGCCACACGAGAAATACGAGGTTCGGCTGAGTCGGAAAATTTCTTAATTTATTCATAAGAAAAACTGATAAAAGAACATTCATTATAAAGTCATTCATAAAGAATGGGATGTAATTATTAACATGATCCAGGCATTGTTCACGTTAATCAAATATTAACATTAAGTAAGGAGTTCGTGAACACTGTGCATAAGAGCAGCTAGCAGCAACATCCCTGAAAACAAGATCTATTCTAAAGCATTTGTTTAAATAAAAAGGGAATACTAATTGTTGAACCTGTGTGCATGGAAACGCTATGGATGGGCAAACAAGGAAATTACAAGGTAAATGGCGTAGGTAACAGAGATGTAATATCGGTACACTGGATAATATTGGAAGTAAAATTATTTATTCCTTAAAAATTGATGTAAGGCATCTATACAACTGTTGTTGCCTGGTAACAATTGCTCGTGAAAAGCTATACGTACAACAGCCTCGTGTGCCCAAGTGGTTAGCGGAAACAAATTTTAGTAACATCAAACCACACACTCGCGAACAATTAACATTCTACAGAGGACACATTTCAATAGACAAAGGATAATGGCAGAGGGGCAAAAAACTCTAATATTAACCCATGTGGGTGGTTTCCAACGGACATAGAGTAATGAGACAAAGAAAATTCACAAAGAGGCAAAAATTGCCAAGACTCAGAAAGATTAGAATGTATACACACGCAGTTGCAGGCACACAAACATTCAAACTGAACCGTGGGCTCTTCAACATAAACAACACCTTTGTGCTACGTTCTTCTTATGGATCAAAGTCAAGTCCGCATTAGGAATCAAACTCAAAGCGTGCAAAAGCCTTGCATACCTTACTGCGATGCAGCAAAATAATCTCTATAAGTTGAAACGCGAGGCCAAAACCTGATAGCTCCTCTCTTGCTAAGAGACAACGCGCCACGCGGTTAAATCATCTCACCCTTCTTCGAAGAGACTTCGGCTGCAGACCCTCGGCAAGTTGGAAGCAGACTGACTCCCTCATACTCTCCAACGTCTCCCACGCGACCCCGTGGCCAGGAAAACCAACAGATATGGCTTCCGCCACTAACCGAACACCGGTAATTTTCACACAAGGGGAGCAAACCTCTTTCCCCACCTGAAAACTACAAGGGTTGGCCATTCTGTACGACTACCGCTGATTCTCTGCAGCAGACTAAACCACCATAGAGCAAAATGAAACACACCCACATTCATTCACTCACGCATGCCAGAGAGTTCTGTATCACTGGAAAGCAATTAAATGATAATGAAAGGGGACTGCAGCACCCTTTCACTTGTATCAATGGTACGGAAATAAGTGTAGCAGCATTATGTACGGAAGCAGGAATTCTCTTTGAGTATTTGCAATAGTCAGTAACTGCGAGCAACCTTGCTTGATATGGCCAACACTGCTCAACTGTGGCAGTATATGTGTAGCCGCGAAATTTGAGTCACACGTCAACATTCAAAATATTATTTGAAGTCTCACGATTGTCTGATTTTAATGTATTATATACCAAAATGTTCAGGAAAGTCCAAAGTACATTATGCAGCAGCAAACAGAAAATGTCAAATTTCAACGAAATTCACGTACTATGTCACCTTAAACCACCATTTGAAAGACTTTTGCAACGGTAGACGGACCACGTGTTCACGTTCGTTGCTAGTCGAATTTACTCCTTTAGTTAGTTTGTGGCATAAATTTCGTTCTTTCCCAATTCTTCAATAGTTATCCGACCTCCCATCTAATCTTGGCGTTCTTCTATAACCCCGCGTTTATTAAGTTATCCTTGTTTGTATCCTTCAGCATCCCCGATCCACTTCCACATAAGGTTAGGGTGCAGACAAGTTACACCGCTCTGCAAAACTCAAGAGCGAGATAGTTAAAGTAAGGTAAAAGGTAAAGTCCCGCGTTCTGGCCCACCACAGGCTAATCGGGCCGTGTCATCCGCGAGCAATGGCGTCATCGGATGCGGTATGGAGGAGCATGGGGTCAGACACCGCTCTTCCTGTCCTGTGACCTTGGAAACCGGACTAATCGGTCTGGTAGCTCCTCAGTTGGCCTCGCCCTGTACCCGTCCTCCAACCAATGCAAAATCCTGATTGTAACGGGTATGCAACCTGAGTTCTCCACATTACACTCATCCGCGGTAACCACTCAGCTACGGAGACGTATTAGACATATTAACAAAAGATAATAAGTGTATCTACATCTACATGGATACTCTGCAAAACACGCTTAAGTGCCTGGCAGAGGGTTCATCGAACCACCTTGACAATAATTCTCTACTATTCCACTCTCGAACAGCGGCCGGTTAAAATGAACACCTTTACCTTTCCGTGCGATCTCTGATTTCCCTTACTTTATCATGATGATCGTTTGTCGATATGGAGGTCGGCGACAGCAAAATATTTTCGCATTCACAGGAGAAAGTTGCTGATTGAAATTTCGTGAGAAGATCGCGCAGCAAAGAGAAACGCCTTTGTTTTCCTGATGTCCACCCAGAATGCTGTATCATGTCCGTGACATTCCGCCTTTTTTTTTTTTTTTTAACTTTCTCGGTGTACTCCGTTAATCCTATCTGGTAAGTAACCCACGTCGTGGAGCAGTACTCAGAAAGAGGACGGGCAAGCGTAGTGTAGGCAGTATCTTTAGTAGATCTGTTACATTTTCTAGGTGTTTTGTCAATAAAACATAATCTTGTGTTTGCCTTCCCCGCAACATTTTTTATGTGTACTTTTCAATTTAAGTTGTTCGTAATTGTAATTCCTAGGTATTTAGCTGAATTTACGATCTTTAGATTTGATTGATTTGTCTCATAACCGAAGTTCAACGGATTCCTTTTTACGGTTCATGTGGATGACTTCACACTTTTCATTATCTGGGTTCAATTTCCAATTTTTGCGCGGTACACATATCTTTTCTAAATCGTTTTGCAGTTTGTTTAGATCTTCTGATGACTTTACTACACAATAAACGACAGCTTCATGTGCGAATAAGCTAAGACGGCTGCTCAGAATGTCTCCTAAATCGTTTATATAGATAAGGAACAGCAGAGGGTCTATAACACTACCTTGGGGAACGCGAGGAATCATTTTTGTTTTACTAGATAACTTTCCGTCAGTCACTACGAACTCTGTGACAGTAAACGAGGAATCCACTCACATATCTGAGACGATAGTCCATCGGCACTCAATTTGACTATAAGCCGCTTGTTTTGTACAGTGTCAAAAGGCTTTTATGAATATAGGAGCACGGAATCAATTTGAAATCCCTTTCAATAGCACTCAACACGACATGTGGGTAAACAGCTAGTTGTGTTACACAAGAATGATGTTTTCTAAATCGATATTGATTGTGAGTACTTGGTGGACATAAATGAAAGTGCACAGGAAGTTGGACGTCACATGCTGCGAGGTCGCCATGATTATACTGCCAAATGGAGCTGGCCCCGCAACACGAAGCAGTTGAAGAAACGAGAAAAGACGGTGTGTGTCAGTCATCAAGCAGCTACGGTGCAGTGTGGTGGTGTCCTTCATTTCAACATAGCCCGGAGACAACTCTTGGATGAATTGACTTGGGAAAGAGTCATCAGGAAACTGGAAGAGGGACGAAATGTGGCAAGTGCGGCCCAAGAGGTTGCTATGGCTCACAGCCTGATTTCACGTTCATGGGGAGCGTTCAAAATGTCTCTCAGCACTATGGGACTTAATATCTGAGGTCATCAATCCCCTAGGCTTAGAACTAATTAAACCTAAGGACATCACACACATCCATGCCCGTGGCAGGATTCGAACCTGCGACCGCAGTGGTCGCGCTGTTCCGGACTGAAGCGCCTAGAAAAGCTCGGCAACATCGGCCGGCGGAGAGTTCAGAACCACAGACATTGATGCCCGAAGGAGAGGCGATGGTCGACCACGGTCAAGTAAAGCAGTGGACGGTTGCTGCATTGTACAACAGGCGAGAGGGCACGGGCGTAAAGCAGCAGGTGCCACTGCAACTGCATTTAACAGGAACGCAAGAGACACAGTCTCATCCTTCACAGTTGTACAGCGACTGCATGGGGGTGGTTTCTTTGTCCGACGACCAGTACGCTGCGTTCCGTTGACAACCGCACATCAGCGCACTGTTTGTGACGCTACTGAGAGCGCTGGAAGTGCACAAATGAGGAGTGGGGTAGCGTCCTCTTCTTGAATGAGACAAGACTCAATCTCAGTAGTTTTTCTCGAAGTGCACTAAAATGGTGAAAGACGGGAACACGTAACGCACGCGGAACATGGCCGAACGTGATCGTTTTGGTGGTGCAGGCGTTATGGTGTCGGGACTCATAATGTTGCATGGGCGCACTGACCACCATATCTTTGAGTACGGTTCACTCACTGGTCAACCTTATTCTGACAATACACTTCTCCCCCGGTGGGTATTTTCAGAGGTGGATTTCCTCCTGACTTCATTTTTGTGGATGATAATGTGGGATCGCATTAAACAATGCAGGTTGAGGAGCTCTTGGAGTGAATGGATATTCGGTGAATGGACTGGCCTGCCCGTTTTCCGGCATAAATGCCATTGAGCACGCGTGGGGTCCATGACGGAGGCGTATTGCGGCTCGTCCACATGCACCGATGACCGTTTTGGTGGTGCAGGCGTTATGGTGTCGGGACTCATAATGTTGCATGGGCGCACTGACCACCATATCTTTGAGTACGGTACACTCACTGTTCAACCTTATTCTGACATTACACTTCTCCCCCGGTGGGTCTTTTCAGAGGTGGATTTCCTCCTGACTTCATTTTTGTGGATGGCAATGTGGGATCGCATTAAACAATGCAGGTTGAGGAGCTCTTGGAGTGAATGGATATTCGGTGAATGGACTGGCCTGCCCGTTTTCCAACATAAATGCCATTGAGCACGCGTGGGGTCCATGACGGAGACGTATTGCGGCTCGTCCGCATGCACCGATGACCGTACAGTAGTTGTCAACCGTGTTGATGGAGGCATGAGAGGCCCTGCCACATGAACTCCTTACGCACCCCGTGGCCAGCGTGGCAGCGCATTGCAGAGCATGCACTGCTGCCCATGGTGGTGACAGACCCTGTTAAGAACCACGTCCGGCCTTTTATAATGTGCGTAGACCATCATCGATGAGGTGAGTGTTATTATTGTCTTCGAATAAAAGTGTCATTTCTGTCGAACTCGCATCGTTTTACTTGCACTTCAGTATAGGATGAACAGGACACGGTGGTCAATGCACAGTGACCAGTTCTCGCCCAAAGAGCTGGAAGAGTTTATTCGTTTGTTCACAAGGGGAGGCCGACAAACCTTTGCCACCTTTCGGCCAGTCGGCGATGACAGAATCGATGCACACGCCCTGCAGTCTTTCTGAAACGATTTTACAGAAAGTATTCGGTAAAAAAAAAAAAAAAAAAAAAACTTGTAGCTTTATACGTCAGGTTCATTACGGTGTGCCCATCATTTCGTTAACGGTCGCAGTTATTGTGATACATATGTGGAAGTAAGACACTGCAAGAAACTCGAAAAAGTTTGCAATGAAAAGTAGGGGTCGCTATAATTTTGCGTTTGGTACATATTACGTAATATGTATGAGTGGCTGGATATGAAATTTAGTTAACATACTTAATTTTCCTCTAACATTGGGTACAGATGTCTATCTGTCACAAATCTCGAGAAAATTGATCTGACATAGTGCGCTCATTTGGGATCGCACCACGCCAGCGATAAAGCCAGAGTGAAACATCCACAACATTCTTCATATTTCATAAACTGTTTCTGAAATGGAAATGAGATTCTGGCATATGATAGCACACAAAGAGGAGAGTATTTTGCTGTATGGTTATTATGCTCAACTTCATTATCTATCGTGTTATTCCAGTAACACAAGACTTTTCCGATAAAGAAAGAACCTTAATTTTCAATGGCCATCGATAGCTGGTGAAACGAGAAATGCTAGGCGTTTTTGAACATCAGTGAAGTCATTACATCTGTATTTTGTACCGAGGATGTGCTCTTTCATAAGATGCTGACCTTACTTTTATCTGGTTCCTCACTTTAAAAAATTAATAAACGACTGTTTCAGAATTCTCTCGCGATTGTGTCTGCATAACATGTTAATCAGGTGAGACTGTGTAAACTCCACTGAGTTTTCGCAAAAGAAGCACAGTTTAACAAGGCAACAAGAGAAATGTGTAGGTTTTATTAAAAATTGCCTACTCGTGGCACTACTCTGTAATTTACAAATGTGTAATAAAACCAGGCGAAAATAAATCTCTGCATCTTCCGCAGAATTCCTTTCAGATACTAATTCTTTTTAAATACTAACCAAAGCCTCCCCCATGAACCACGGACCTTGCCGTTGGTGGGGAGGCTTGCGTGCCTCAGCGATACCGATAGCCGTACCGCAGGTGCAACCTCAACGGAGGGGTATCTGTTGAGAGCCCAGACAAACATGTGGTTCCTGAAGAGGAGCAGCAGCCTTTTCAGTAGTTGGAGGGGTAACTGTCTGGATGATTGACTGATCTGGCCTTGTAACACTAACCAAAACGGACTTTGTGTGCTGGTACTGCGAACGGCTGAAAGCAAGGGGAAACTACAGCCGTAATTTTTCCCGAGGGCATGCAGCCTTAATGTATGGTTAAAAGATGATGGCGTTTTCTTGGGTAAAATATTCCGGAGATAAAATAGCCCCCCATTCGGATCTCCGGGCGGGGATTACTCAGGAGGACGTAGTTATCAGGAGAAAGAAAACTGGCGTCCTACGGATCGGAGCCTGGAATTTCAGATCCCTTAATCGGGCAGGTAGGATAAAAAATTTAAAAAGGGAAATGGATAGATTAAAGTTAGATATAGTGGGAATTAGTGAAGTTCGGTGGCAGGAGGAACAAGACTTCTTGTGAGGTGAATACAGGGTTATAAATACAAAATAAAATAGGGGTAATGTAGGAGTAGGTTTAATAATGAATTAAAAAAACAGGAGTGTTGGTAAGCTACTACAAAGAGCATAGTGAACGCATTATTGTGGCCAAGATACACAGGAAGCCCACGCCTACCACAATAGTACAAGTTTATATGTCAACTAGCTCCGCAGATGACGAAGAGATTGATGAAATGTATGATGAGATAAAAGAAATTATACAGATAGTGAACGCAGACGAAAATTTTATAGTCATGGGTGAGTGGAATTCGATAGTAGGAAAAAGGAAGAGAAGGAAACCTAGTAGGTGAATATGGAATGGGGGTAAAAAATGAAAGAGAAAGCCGCCTGGTAGAATTTTGCACAGAGCACAACTTAATCAAAGCTAACACTTGGTTCAAGAATCATGAAAGAAGGTTGTATACATGGAAAAGACCTGGAGTTACTGGAAGATTTCAGATAGATTATATAACCGTAAGACAGAGATATAGGAAACCACGTTTAAAATTGTAAGACATTTCCATGGGCAGATGTGGACTCTGACCACAATCTATTGGTTATGAACTGTAGATTAAAATTGAAGAAACTGCAGAAAGGTGTGAATTTAAGAAGATGGGACCTGGGTAAACTGACAGAACCAGAGGTGGTAGAGAGTTTCAGGGAGAGCATTAGGGAACGATTGACAGGAATGGGGGAAATAAATACATTAGTAGAAGAATGGGTAGCTTTGAGGGATGAAATAGTGAAGGCAGCAGAGGATCAAATAGGTAAAAAGACGAGGGCTAGTAGAAACCCTTGGGTAACAGAAGAAATATTGAATTTAATTGATGAAAGGAGAAAATATAAAAATGCAGCAAATGAAGTAGGCAAAAAGGAATTCAAACGTCTCAAAAATGAGATCGACAGGAAGTGCAAAATGGCTAGCAGGGACGGCTAGAGGACAAATGTAAGGATGTAGAGGCATATGTCACTAGGGATAAGATAGATACTGCCTACAGGAAAATTAAAGAGACCTTTGGAGAAAAGAGAACCACGTGTATGAATATCAAGTGCTCAAATGGAAACCCAGTTCTAAGCAAAGAAGGGAAAGCAGAAAGCTGGAAGGAGTATATAAAGGTCTATACAAGGGCGATGCACTTGAGGACAATATTATGGAAACGGAAGAGGATGTAGATGAAGATGAAATGTGAGATATGATACTACGTGAAGAGTTTGCCAGAGCACTGAATGACCTAAGTGGAAAAAAGGCCGCAGGAGTAGACAATATTCCATTATAACTACTGACAGCCTTGCGAGAGCCAGCCCTGACAAAACTCTACGATCTAGTGAGCAAGATGTATGAGACAGGCGAAATACCGTCAGTCTTCAAGAAGAATATCATAATTCCAATCCCAAAGAAAACAGGTGTTGACATATGTGAATATTACCAAACTATCAGTTTAATAAGTCACAGCTCCAAAATACTAACGCGAATTCTTTACAGAGTAATGGAAAAATTGGTAGAAGCCGACCTCGGTGAAAATCAGCTTGGAGTTCGTAGAAATGTTGGAACACCTGAACCTACGACTTATCTTAGAAGACAGATTAAGGAAAGGCAAAGCTACGTTTCTAGCATTTGTAGACTTAGATAAAGCTTTTGACAATTTTGACTGCAAAGATCTCTTTCAAATTCAGTAGGTGGCAGGGGTAAAAAACAGGGAGCCGAAGGCTATGCATAATTTGTGCGGAAACCAGATGGCAGTTAAAGGAGTCGAGTGGCATGAAAGAGAAGCAGTGGTTGGGGAGGGAGTGAGACATATCCCTAATGTTATTCAATCTGTGTATTGAGCAAGCAGTAATGGATACAACAGAAAAATTCGGAGCAGGAATTAAAATCCATGGAGATGAAACAAAAACTTTGAGGTTCGACCGTGACATTGTAATTCTGTCAGAGACAGCAATGGACCTGGAAGAGCGGCTGAACGGACGGACAGTGTCTTGAAAGGAGGATATAAGACGAACATCAACAAAAGCAAAACGAGGATAATGGAATGTAGTCGAATTAAATCAGGTGATGCTGTGGGAATTAGATTAGGAAATGAGACACTTAAAGTAGTAGATGAGTTTTGCTATTTGGAGAGCAAAATAACTGATGATGGTCGACGTAGGGAGGATATGAAATGTAGATTGGCAATGTCAAGGAAAGCGTTTCTTAAGAAGAGAAATTTGTTAACATTGAGTATAGATTTAAGTGTCACGAATTCGTTTCTGAAAGTATTTGTATGAAGTGTAGGCGTGTATGGAAGTGAAACATGGAAAAGAAATAGTTTGGACAAAAAGAGAATAGAAGCATTCGAAATGTGGTGCTGCAGAAGAATGCTGAAGATTAGATGGGTAGATCACATAACTAATGAGGTGGTATTGAATAGAATTGGGGAGGAGAGGAGTTTGTGGCCCAACTTGACTAGAAGAAGGGATCGGTTGGTAGGACATGTTCTGAGGCATCAAGGGATCACCAATTTAGAATTGGAGGGAAGCGTGGAGAGTAAAAATCGTAGAGGGAGACCAAGAGATGAGTACACTAAGCAGATTCAGAAGGATGTAGGTTGCAGTAGGTACTGGGAGATGAAACTTGCACAGGATAGAGTAGCATGGAGAGATGCATCCAACCAATCTCTGGACTGAAGGCCACAACAACAACAACAACACCTACCAAAGAAGAGGTGACAGATCTTTGTGAATGGTCGCCATGCAGGTGTGGGCTTGAAAGGGCCCCGCCTAATATTTACAGAAAATGTGAGTCTAGGCTCCAGTTTGGAAAGGCGCATCCCCTCTAGCTCTCGGCATTTCCCCTACAGCGCCTGCCCGCAGCCCCCACCACTACCGCCCTCCCCACAGGTGCCCTGCCGGCTGTGCATCTACCAGTCAGGGTTTCCTGCGTGCACAATACTATAGTGTAGCAGTTCTTCCTATGTACGTTTCGAGTTTCATCAAGCTATGTTACTTGGCAATGAAACACCATGCGAAGCTACTTGCATTTGTAAGTTTTTCATAAATGCATTTCGCCATTCTTGTAGCAAATTTAGTCTTGGTAAATCGGATGATTTTTTCTGAACCACCCTGTATAGTAATAAATAAATAAACAAATTAAATTAAAGGACGATGACTGTGTTCCTCTACGACAGTGTTTCTAATTTTTTTCATTCTGATTTGGCCTGCGCATGCAACATTGTATGATATGGCAGTCAATCAACATTTCCAGCTTGTGCGCGCTAGTTGATTTATTTTTTATTTAATAAAATTGCAGCCAAATAGCCACATACAGTTCCTTTGCTTAACATTTTACATTTACATTTTACACTTTTGCATATTAATTTATCGATTTCACTCTTTTACTGCACAGTTCTATGTGATATCGTTCACAGGCTTCGTTATACAGTTCACACACACATGTTGTGATTGGGTCGTGACAAGTTTTGTTTTTGCAGATTAGATGATGAAAGCCGTGAATAGAAAATCTAGTTATGACATGTCATAGTTCAAAGTTTGGTGCTGTCCATGAGTGGTTCGCCGGCCGCGGTGGTCTAGCGGTTCTAGGCGCTCAGTCCGGAACCGCGCGACTGCTACGGTCGCAGGTTCGAATCCTGCCTCGGGCATGGATGTATGTGATGTCCTTAGGTTAGTTAGGTTTAAGTAGTTCTAAGTTCTAGCGGACTGATGACCGCAGATGTTAAGTCCCATAGTGCTCAGAGCCATTTGAACCAACCATGAGCTTTTCGCCATTGCTTCGGTGCCATAGAACACTGACCATACTTTTTCTCGTTTGTCCTCCATGATCGTCAGTTGATTTCTGGAAGCCCTGGTGTGTGTCATCATATATCGAAGTTCGATGTCTTCAACTACGAATGTCGCTCTCGCTAGCAGGTACACTTGTCTAGATCTTGTTGTCTTTGAGAGAACTAGTGCTCTCTTCAGGTAAGTCGATTTTACCTTTTCTAGTGTCTAGATTTTTTTCTGTCAGGTGGTCCCATATAACCTCGATCCCATAGGCCAGGATTGGCAAGATTTTTGCGTTGAATAATTTCATGGCCGTTTCTAGACTGAGTAGGCGGATGTTTTTGATGTCCTGTGTTGCTATTATTGCTTGGGCTGTACGCTCTGTTGTATGTATTCTGAAGCATTTGACTGTTGGTTGCAATGTCACCCCTAGGTATTTAAAGTCTGATGAGATTTTTATTTCTTGTCCTGATGTTGATTTCCGCATTCTTGGGTGTTTTGCCTCCTTTTTTGAGAATCACCATTTCTGTCCTTGTTATGTTTATGTTTAGTTTGTATTCACCGCACCATTTGTCTATTTTCTCAATGGTTTTCTGCAGCTTCTGTATATCTGTTGAACCTACGGCTATGTCGTCAGCATGTGTATATATGCGTACATCTTCATTTTCTCCAATTCGCAATACTTCTTCAATGGCAAGAATGTACAGCAAAGGTCTCATCGGGTCAGACTGTAGGACTCCGTTCGTTTGCTGAATGAGGTTCGGAAAGGAGAGGTTGTCTGATATTGTGATTAAGATGTATTCCAGGATTGACTTGATTATTCTTGTCAATACGCTATCTTCTCCCATTGTGTTTTCCAGTTTTCGGACAATGACATCTCTTTCCAGTAGGTCAAAGGCTTTGATAAAGTCTATGAACACTGTGTAGAACATTTGTTTCTTTTGTAGCGCTTCGTCGATGTCGTTTAGAAGAAGCCTGACTGCCGTAAGTGTTGATCCTCCAGATCTGAAGCCCATTTGTTGTTCTGGGAGATGACTGTCCACACAGGCTTTGATTTTTTGTGTAATTATCTCTGAAAACATCTTGAACTGAGTATTTTCGAGGGCTATGCCTCTCTACTTGTTTGTGTCCGTTGGGACTCCTCTACTTTTGTAAAGAACTTTTACTCTCGAGTGTCTCCATTGGGTCAGAATCCTTCTAAGTTCCAAGCGTTTGTTGAATAGTTTGATCCATACATGTTGGAGGGCCTCTTTGGCATCTTTTCTATGTTCATTATACAGGGTGTAAACGGTATCAGGCGCCAAAATTATACAGATGGCACATCTCGCAATGCTTGACAAAAAAGTCTAGTAACATGTTTGTGTATTTCCTACGGTTGTCTCAGAAAAAAACAGTTCGTCTCAGGATAATGGTTTTCGAAAAGTACAGGGTTATTACAAATGATTGAAGCGATTTCACAGCTCTACAATAACTTTATTATTTGAGATATTTTCACAATGCTTTGCACACACATACAAAAACTCAAAAAGTTTTTTAAGGCATTCACAAATGTTCGATATGTGCCCCTTTAGTGATTCGGCAGACATCAAGCCGATAATCAAGTTCCTCCCACACTCGGCGCAGCATGTCCCCATCAATGAGTTCGAAAGCATCGTTGATGCGAGCTCGCAGTTCTGGCACGTTTCTTGGTAGAGGAGGTTTAAACACTGAATCTTTCACATAACCCCACAGAAAGAAATCGCATGGAGTTAAGTCGGGAGAGCGTGGAGGCCATGACATGAATTGCTGATCATGATCTCCACCACGACCGATCCATCGTTTTCCATTCTCCTGTTTAAGAAATGCCGAACATCATGATGGAAGTGCAGTGGAGCACCATCCTGTTGAAAGATGAAGTCGGTGCTGTCGGTCTCCAGTTGTGGCAGGAGCCAATTTTCCAGCATGTCCAGATACACGTGTCCTGTAACTTTTTTTTTTGCAGAAGAAAAAGGGGCCGTAAACTTTAAACCCTGAGATTGCGCAAAACACGTTAACTTTTGGTGAATTGCGAATTTGCTGCACGAATGTGTGAAGATTCTCTACCGCCCAGATTGGCACATTCTGTCTGTTCACTTCACCATTAAGAAAAAATGTTGCTTCATCACTGAAAGCAAGTTTCGCACTGAACGCATCCTCTTCCATGAGCTGTTGCAACCGCGCCGGAAATTCAAAGCGTTTGACTTTGTCATCGGGTGTCAGGGCTTGTAGCAATTGTAAACGGTAAGGCTTCTGCTTTAGCCTTTTCCGTAAGATTTTCCAAACCGTCGGCTGTGGTACGTTTAGCTCCCTGCTTGCTTTATTCGTCGACTTCCGCGGGCTGCGCGTGAAACTTGACCGCACGCGTTCAACCGTTTCTTCGCTCACTGCAGGCCGACCCGTTGATTTCCCCTTACAGAGCCATCAAGAAGCTTTAAACTGCGCATACCATCGCCGAATGGAGTTTGCCGGTGGTGGATCTTTTTTGAACTTCGTCCTGAAGTGTCGTTGCACTGTTATGACTGACTGATGTGAGTGCATTTCAAGCACGACATACGCTTTCTCGGCTCCTGTCGCCATTTTGTCTCACTGCGCTCTCGAGCGCTCTGGCGGCAGAAACCTGAAATGCGGCTTCAGCCGAACAAAACTTTTTGAGTTTTTCTACATATCTGTGGTGTGTCGTGACCATATGTCAATGAATGGAGCTACAGCGAATTTATGAAATCGCTTCAATCATTTGTAATAGCCTTGTAGATACTTGGCCGTGCACGTAAGTAAGCAATCGGTTCCTGTTATTGCCCGCTGTGCATATTGACATCGCGAGCGTAAATCGTAAACACATAGGCAGCTGCGGCCTGAGTGGCTGCGTCATTGTAATACACCGAGCGACGACAGTGGGCGAGTAACCTGTGCAGATGTTATTGCAACTCTGTTAACTGTTAGGATGGAAAGGAGATTTACTATAGCTGAACTATGCGATATTCATTTAATTTGTGGCGAGGCAAAAGGTGTTGCGAGGGCAGCTGTCGAATTTATCGAGAACGGTTCCCACAACTACGACTTCCTGCACGAAAGACATTTGCATTTTGCAAGAGGAGCGTCTGCGGCCTTACCACATTCAACGCGTATAAGCATTGGTAGAACAAGTTTTCCCTTCACGACGTGAATGCTCAGAGTGGTTTTTGTTACACAATGCGCAGCATGATTTTGTCAACAAAATACTCGTCACAGATGAAGCGTGTTTCACTCGCGACGGAATAACTAATTTCCATAACATGCACACGTCGAGTGTACACAATCCTCGCCACGTAGTGGCAACACATTTTCAGCTACGATTTTCCTTAAATGTGTGGGCGGGTATGCTCGATAATTACATTATTGGGCCCTATGTTTTACCTGCACGTTTGACTGGTAACTATTACCGAACGTTTCTAGAGGAAACGTTACCAACGTTGTTAGAAGACATTCCGTTAGGCATACGTCATAGCATGTGGTTCCTCCACGACGGTGCTCCACCCCACATTGGTCACAGAGTACGCAGATTTTTGGATAGTCGATTTCCAGGACGATGGACCGGGCGTTCGGGTCCACGTCGATGGCCAGCACGCAGCCCTGATTTAAATCCACTGGATTTTTGCTTTTGGGGCTATATTGTGGTGTCACCGCCAGACACCACACTTGCTAGGTGGTAGCCTTTAAATCGGCCGCGGTCCATTAGTATACGCCGGACCCGCGTGTCGCCACTGTCAGTGATAGCAGACCGAGCGCCACCACACGGCAGGTCTAGAGAGACGTACTAGCACTCGCCCAGTTGTACAGCCGACGTTCATAGCAAAGGTTCACTGACAACTACGCTCTCATTTGCCGAGACGATAGTTAGCATAGCCTTCAGCTACATTTGCTACGACCTAGCAAGGCGCCGTATTCATTTGATAATTAATATTATGAAGCATGTACCGTAACGAGAGATGTTCTACAATTGTGAATTAAAGTTAAGTATTACAGCAACTGCGTCCATTTTCTAAGTTCTCATTTCCTTTTAAGTGTTCCAGACCTCACGCCAATCTGCGTGAGCTTAACGCGTGCCTTTCGGCTTCCTCTCGTTGTGACTTGGCTGTCTTGCTAAGTCACAACATATGAAGGAACTTGTTTATGCTGAGTCCGTAAATAATGTGGACGAATTGACGCCGAAGATTTTAGATGCTGCCACTACCATAAAGGCCAATGTGCATGTGTTTGAACGAGTGCGACGAAACTGGGTTCGCCGTAATGAAGCATGTGTAGGAGAGAATGGTGGTCATTTCGAACATTTATTGTAGTATCGGTGTAAGAGGAAACGAAGTAACGGGTTTTCTTTTCGTTACGATGTTGTTGTACAGAAGAGAAATAATGTGAATTTAGTATTCGTTGTGGCATTGCCGTAAAAAGGTGAAACAGTTGATTGTAATTAATGCACAACTATCTACTTGGTGATTGACTGAATTTGTACTAATGGAAATACATTGTTTTTGATATTAGCTTGTCATTACTACTACGACCTTCGTTATCGACTTGTTGAGAAACAGACTGATTGTATTCAATTCACGTAAAGCGAATTACACACTCTTGACAACCCAAAAACCGTTTACATTCCTTTTTTAGGTACCACCTGATTATCACACCAGATCGTCGTACACGTCTAATGATTTCAATCCTCTGGTCGGTTCGTTGCCTTTCTCTGGCCGCCCCGTCATTGTAGGCAATAAGCTCGGTACGCCGTGTACTGTCGGTTGACTACGTAAACAGAAATGCGTGTACTGTCTATCCTACGATAGATACAAAAATAAAGTACACGATACAAGAAAATGTCATTAGACTTTTTTGTCAAGCACACCGAGATGTACCATCTGTATAATTCTGACGCCTTATACCGTTTACACCCTGTATATATTACCGGGTCCTGCTGCTTTCTTGTTCTTCAGTGCTTTTATTACTTCTATTACATCTTGTTGATTTGATTTGAAGGGTGGTTACAGGCTGCTGTGCTGGGAGACGCCGTGTGCCCGTCTGCGGTGGAGGGGAGGACGCGAGGCGCCGGTGGTGGGGGCAGCGGGACCCCGACAAGCGGATCGGCCGCAGTCGCGCGCCGGCCGCCGAGCAGGGAGGTCGAGCCGAAATTGCTCGCGGGCGAGGGGATACGTGGCGAGGCGAAGCGGTCGCGCGCCTTCCGCGCCGCGTTCGGTGGACAGGACAGGCACGGTCGGGACACGTGCGCACACGTGGTTCCGTACGACGTGACGCAACTCCGACACACAATACGTCAGATCCCTTGATGTCGGCCTCAGCAGCCGAACGTATCCTCTGAAATGCAGTGCAGTGCTTCGAATTTTTCGCTCTATACTTAAGGTCAAAAATACATTAATTTCGCCATAAATAAGCACACACCTCTTTTAATAAATGCAACAATATTCAACCAATATTGGGCTTCATGTAGGATTCAGATGAACAAAAGAAGAAGCAAGCGATGTTAATTATCGATACTGAATAGCCACTTTCCTTCTAAATTCATTAGGCTTGGAAGCTTAATTGTACATGTACCTTTTTATGGGAACTCTATTCACTGACATCAATAAAGTAGTGTGATGACTGAGGGCAGTGCCTTTCAGTTTCAAGGAAGTCATCACAGTCATAAAATTTGCGAAGTCTCTGTCAAGGTGGGATAAACAAGAAACTACTGGCCTACTGAGACGCGCGTCTTAGCAAACTATTGGAGTCAATGCAGTGAGAAACTTAGTGAATGTTTTCCGTAACTGCAGCAATGCGTTTATTCTGCATCATAGTTAATGAGAGTTCGTTTCCAGCGACGAGAACTATTCACTAAGAGAAGACGTTGTCAAGAAGCTAAAGAATCTGTTCTGTGTGTTTTTCATTTAGATTATACCTTTAGAATTGTGGTCCAATGTCAAAGTACGAAACTGGCTGGAAAGATGCTCGTTCGCTCAAAGCTGCCACTTTTACAGTCGAGTGTGCTGGGAAACTGTCCATTGGATGGTGAGTTCGGTTTAGCCAGTGGAAGTGGTATTGCCTGACACAAAATTATTCAAGGGAATTCGATGTAACTCTCAGCAATAATGAGAGCGTAGTAAAACTGCCGATTAGAAAACAGCACTCTGTCCTGTCGCAGGTTTCACTCATATAAACTGGGGCTTCGAAAACCTGTGAATGTGTCAAGAGTCACTGACGATAATCGTAAAGTGTGGTACACTTCAAAGAAAAGTCCGCCCCCGGTAGCTGAGTGATCAGCGCGACAGACTGTCAATCCCAAGGACACGGGCTCGATTCCCGGCTGGGTCGGAGATTTTCTCTGCTCAGGGACTGGGTGTTGTGTTGTCATAATCATCATTTCATCCCCATCGACGTGCAAGTCACCGAAGTGGCGTCAAATCGAAAGACTAGCACCAGGCCAGCGGTCTACCCGACGGGAGGCCCTCGTCAGACGCCATTATTATTATTATTATTATTATTACTTCAAAGAAATATGCTGTGAGGCAGATTCGGAATGTGACACGCGTCCACGCAGGTCGGTATTTGATGTTCAGAGTCTATGGGACATGGCTTATACAGAAGAAATGCCAGTGAAGGACAGGAAAAAGTGATTCGTGCTTAGTGCACTTGTGAATTAAAAGGGAAAATAAGTGATTGTTGTCAAAAACGGGTTAGCAAAAGAACCAAACCGTCGTTCGTCGCGCCTGAATAAGTCGGTCGAGAAGTGTGTTGCTCGTGACTGGCAAGGTACCAGGTTCGAATCCCGGTGTCGATCTGCCAGTAAGTTTTCTATCGAGAGGAGTGTGCTGACTGGGCGTGTTTACAGTATCTGTAGCGACGCGGAAACTGTCGGCGGCGGCCCGGTAGCACAGCGGGGCCAAGGGCGGCTACTGTGGGGGAGCGCGGCACTGCGCATGCGCGCCGGCCGGCCCGGCTGCGTTCCGGCGGCGACCACTGCGCTCGCAGCAGTCCGTCCTCCGCGAAAGTCGCGCCTCCCCCGCCGGCCCGACGTGACGCAGCGAAAGTCACCGCGGCTCGGGCGCGTCCTAGTTAGCCGCTAGCTCCCGTTTATCGCCAGTCCCTCGCGGTCCACACGGGACAACACTCGTAATCGCGCGCGCGCGGATACCGCCGCTCCTCCAGCGTCGACGCGTTCGGACACCTGCTGCAGACCGGTGCAGCAGATACGGTTAAAGGTTACTGGAGGATTCGTCAGTACCATTCCGGTGAAGTCGCACCGGTAGCGAACAGGCATCCCTGTGACAGATGCCACAGTTAAAGCCTTGGACGGCGTTCCTTATTCTTGGAGGACAGCTCGAACAGACTCCGACATTACGTCGCTACGACCATCGATAAACCACACCAAAACAAGTGTTACGAAGAATTCTTGTCATTGCTTGATTTCACAGTGATCCCCTAGTGGTCTTACTAGTAACTACTACACGATTCTATAGCATTATGATAAAAGTGCGTACAGACTGCTTTGCATCTATCACAATCACGATTGTACACAGCGTGAATTACTAACTGCTGAGTGAATCAACAGGTGCCAACGACTGGGTGCTTCTTCATTCGATAAGCACCACGGTGGCAACATTTCAATTGTAGAACCAGAATCGAACGTAAGTGCTCAAATGTTGAATGCGGATGTAAAGAAGAACTGACATCTGGAGTTGACGCTGTGTCTTACGTGACCGAGCCACTGACAGAGTCGCTAAGTGTGGACCAAGAAGTCTGGCCAGACTTCATTTCTTCACTGAAGTTTTTTACCGCAGCCCTCGGAACTAAATAGGCAAAGTGTACGTATTAGCGTCACTTAATTCGTTTAAATATTAACACCTTCCACAGGGTTGAGTTTCGGGACCAATTTTGCCTGGGCGCTTCGCGTGTACAGGTGCTGTGCATGGGTATGACCGCAGCAAAATTCTCTCGCTGCACTGTTGGCGCGACGAAGAGCAGTTCCGTTTGTCGAGTGGCGCGCTGTGCCGAACTGAGTAACACTAGAACGCTCGTCGAAGAGTTATAGCACACGGACCGGCAGTGGAGTCGGACGGGATCGCGGTCGTGGGTGATGCTGGGGTCGGTACCCTGACGAGAGCAGTGTGTGGCACGCGATGGCCTTCCTGGGAGAGAACTTGACGGAGGTGGCGTCGACGGCGGCGGCGGCGGCGGCAGGGGCGGCGGGGGCGGCGGCGGCGGCGGCTGGGGACGGCTCGCTTTGGGGCGGCAAGCTGACGGCGATGCTGGGCCTCTGGCTGGGCTCGTTTCTGGCGGGGGTGCTGCCGCAGCTGCTGCGCGCCACGGTGGCGCCGCCCCCGCAGCTGCAGCCGGCCAAGGGGCTGGGCTTCTGCGCCCGCAACGAGGAGCTGCTCGTCTCGCTGCTGCTCTGCTTCGGCGGCGGCGTCCTGCTCTTCACCACCTTCATTCACCTGCAACCAGAGGTACCAACACCTGCACAACTCCATAATTAAACTCTCACCACCAGTGCTATTATACTGCGTCCCCCTCAACGCCACGTTCAAACACCTGCAGCCAGGAAGTACCAACAGCTGCGCAATTTCAAATAAACATCCCTCACTACAGGTTTCTAATATACTGCGTCCTCCTCATCACTACCTCCATACTCTTCCAGCCAGAGATACCAACACCTACGCAACTTTCAAATAAACATCTCTCACTATCACAGCTATTATGGTACGTCTTCCTCTTCACCGGCTTCATACACCTACAGCCAGAGGTACCAACACCTGCACGACTTCCAAATAAACATGTCACTACCGGTGCTAATATCTGCATCCTCCTCATCACTACCTTCATACACTTGCAGCCAGAGATACCAACACCCGCGCAGCTTCAAAATAAACATCTCTCTCGACCACAGCTATTATAATGCGTGTTCCTCTTCACCAGCTTCATACACCAAAACGAGAGGTACCAACACCTGCACAACTCCCTAATTAACCTCTCACCACCAGTGCTATTATACTGCGCCCCCTTCATCGCCACGTTCATACACCTGCAGCCAGAAGTACCAACACCTGCGCAATTTCAAATAAACATCCCTCACTACTGTTGCTAATATACTGCGTCCTCCTCATCGCTACCTTCATACTCTTCCAGCCAGAGATACCAACACCTGCGCAATTTTAAAATAAACATCTCTCACTATTACAGCCATTATGCTACGTTTTCTTCTTCACCAGCTTCATACACCTAGAGCCAGAGGTACCAACATCTGCTCGACTTCCAAATAAACTTGTCACTACCGGTGCTAATATACTGCATCCTCCTCATCACTACCTTCATACGCTTGCAACCAAAGATACCAACACCTGCACAACTTCAAAATAAAGATCTCTCACTACCACAGTTATTATACTGAGTCTTCCTCTTCACGAGCTTCATACACCTACAGCCAGAGGCACCGACACCTGGGCAACTTCCAAATAAACATCTCTCACTACCGCTGCTATTTTACAGCGTCCTTCTCTTCACTGCCACCTTCATACACCTGCAGCCAGAGGTGCATGACATCAAAATAAACATCTCTCACAACCATTACTATTATATATGAAGATAATAACTGTTCTCGAAAGAACAAATACCATTGATGCGCCTGCAGCTTCTTTACAATAAATGATAATTAATTGAAACCCTCAGCTGCCGACAGGTGTTGTTGACATACCTCGATGGGGACAGCTGAAAATGCGTGCACCGACCGGGACTCGAACCTGGGATCTTCTTACATGGCAGATGCTCTAATCTAAGCCACCGAGGACACAGATGAATAACGCGTCTGCAGGGACTTATCCCTTGCATGCTTCCCTGGAGACCCACATTCCCAACTGTCTACAATCTACATACGTAATATTCCTAATAGATACTTTGCTCATCAACTCATTACTCGCTCCCACTAAGGTGACGATTTCCTTGAGAGTTCTGGCAACCTGTGCGGATTAGCACAGACGAAGGTTAAATGGCATATAGTTAAATGGCTGCCTGCAGCCAGAGGTATCAACACCTGCACGAATTCAGAATAAACACCTCTCACAAGTAGTGATACTGTACTGACTACTAACAATACAATGTATTCTAATAAACAGTTTCCGTTTCTTGAGGCAAGTCATTTTTCGATGTAAAGTGATTTTTTAAAATGAACCCTTTAATTTACGGCTTAGCAAGTATCGAATTAATCCCGCTTGGGCATTATAAAGCTACATCACACCAAAAATTATGGTGTCTGTAGCAACAAGTCATGTCTGCAATAAGGGCTTCGCATAACCACAACTATCATATACTAGAAGTGCATATGAAAACAAAACTGCAGTCCTTAAGAGGGTTTTGTCTCTGTGCCAGAATACAAGACATAAAGATGCCTCAATTATGCTTTATCATATAGATTAGAAAAGTCCTGTCTTTTGCAACTGAAGGCTTTAACTGCATGTACCAAATATGTATCGCCTGTTCCTGTTAGGCACTTTCACTGGTCTGTAATATAAATGAAATTATTTAATTATACTTATTTTGCTAGGATATATATAGTGATGCTTGACTAACTATTTAATTATCTGTTTGCGAATACAGGGTATCCGAGGAGAATTCGTCAGTATTCGAGGATATGACAGAAACCATCATTTGAAACAAAAACTTCATATGGAATATGCCCCATTCAAATGGTTTCCGAGATAGAACACATTTCATGCATATTGTCATTTATTTTCTGTATTATTCAATACGTTGCCTGACTTACACACCTGTACACATCTATAGCTTTTAGTAAACATAACAACATTTGTTTTACAAACTATCAGTTGAAAAACACGTGTTTTTAATGCATTCACCACTAAACAAAATCGGGCACGTCACATTACAGCTGCTCTACAGTTCACAATAGATATTCGAATATCCCACTGTCAACTGCAGTGCACTTGTGCACTCTTGGGAGAACATGTTGTGTTGGTTGTCTGAGTGTTTGTACATGTTCACGAATGAGGGCAGGAGCGCCCATGGCGCGATCGTGCATTCGTCTCGCGTATTCACCTTTCGTTTGCACACGCCATAGTTCACACAAACCCATAAACAAAGACATCCCGAGCAAAGAGGCTGCAAGCAATGAGGTAGGTTGGGCTAGAATAAAAGCTCAAAGAGGTTGGGTGGGTAAGACATACACGTGTGCACCACTAGCTCAAAAACAAATACATGTTAAATGTATTCTGTGTCGAAAAATATTCGGAACTGGGAACTTGTCCATATGAAGCTTTCTGCTTCAAATTAGCGTTTTTCTCACATCCCTGAATATTAAACATTTCTCCTGGGACACCCTGCATTTGATCGTGTTTTTTTTTACACTTATATTCATTTTATGTCGTTTTCATGTATTTCTGTGTCCCATTGTATGTACTGCGTGAACCCAGTACAGAATTTCGATACATAGATCACATTTTATCATAGGAGGTTGGTTGATGGGGCACTATGTGTGAGTGTGTGTGTGTGTGTGTGTGTTTATGAAAAGTTATGATAGCTGCAAAGAACTGATACAGATCTCATATCAAAATATGTATAATTAAATATTTCCCTTATATCATAAGCCACTGAAAAAGCCTAGCATGGGTGGGCAATACACATTTGATAGACACAAATAGAATATTCATTTGCGAAATATGGAATTTTTTTCTTATCTGCGTGACAAATCACAATTGAAGTAGCAACTACAAATATTAACTACAAACGTGTGTTAGCCTAACTATTAAAATGGGAACAGATATAGTTACACCAACGTTTCACTATGCACTGTATGCTGGCGTAGTGACAAAACCAGCACAAGGTTGCTTTTTTCCCATTTTACTTGTGGACATCACGTCTGAAATAGTTGTTCCCTTACCAACTACATTTGTGCGAAATCTTTGTTAAGGATACCATCCCAAGTTCCTATTTGCGTTATAATTCTTGCTGTGATGCAACATGATAATGACCAAGGGTTCGTAGTTAGCTAATCGCTAAATTAGGAAATAAAATGTTTATTTCGAAATGTAATAACAGCCTACATAGGAAAACGACTTCCCTCAGGAAATTCACAACGACCCCACACCCTGCTGAGACCCTTCCCTCTATTATTGCACAAAACATTTAAATTTGCAGTTTGAGAAATTTCCTTAGTTATTATTTAAACAAGTCCACTTTTTTAGCAATAACAATGTTTGGGTAGTGCAAACATAATGAGTAAGAAAGAAGGTTGTAAAATAAAAAAAAATGCTGCTCATCTATTTGTTGTGACTCCTCGACGAACACGTAGCTCGTGGAAAGAATAATTTCGCGTCTAGTTAATATGATCCCGGTTTCGATTTCAGCTAAGAACAGTGTGTGGTTAAAACATATTCACTTGCTGATTTGTTGCCTTCACATACCGCACTTTTGTTGTTTCGACATTGCCTTCAAACTTATAACTTTTTCATTATAGTCGGTCACAACTGTTCCACAGATCACAATCTTATTTTCTCTTCAAAAATAAGGTTTACACAATGGAAACAGTACATCAATGCGTAAACTCACAAATTTCATCAGATAGAATAAGTTGAAGTAATTTCCAAGCATACAATGTAATTGCAGCTGTTCAACATGGCAGCTTGTACCAACAATTACTTCTCACGCTCGCCAACATCATATGATTTGCGATTACCAACCAAGAAGAATGAAAATCGTGTATACACCAACGAAAATTCGTTACCTAACGAATGACTTACTTATTAATGATCTTTTTGGACTTATTTTCAAAGTTTATGAGTATCAATTTTGTAATGTTGATGACTTCAAATGGAAATAACATTAAATACGTTTCAAAATAAATCTAATATATGATAAATAATCAGGTTATTTAAAAAAATAAAACACATATTATACACATTATTAAAACTATACTAAATTTGAAATAATATTTTGAGCTTGTTGGTATCGTGTAATAAATATATAAAATGTGTCAGGTAATCCTTTTCATAACTCTATCGAAAGATACTATACGTGATGAAAGATAAACCAGTGATCAGTTTGAAAATCAAGCGAGTGAAGGCTTCTGCAGCAGCTGTCACTCAGATACCCTTCTTATTTCGTGATTTCGGTTCACGGAGTTGTAATTTTCGGCAGTTGATAGTACGCCGATGCGTATGTACTTCTGTGTTTAATATTCTTAACTTTTGTATCAACCGAGATACTTTTGAATGGAACGGTGTACTTTTTAACGGTATTTGTAAGGGTGTTGGATTGGTGTAGTCCGTGCAGCAATTTCGGCCGTAGTGCTGTGGTGTTGCAATGGTCAGCATTCCTGCCTAGTAAGCAAGGAGACCCTGGTTCGAGCCGTAGCCGCGGCACAAATTTTAATTCATTTATTCAGCGTCCGTCATTATCGTAGAATTTCTAAGCTCTTGAAAACACGAGTACAGTCATACAACAGGTGTTAATGTTCCCATTGCCACTTTTCGCAAAAGCATCCGAGAATGTGGAAAACCTGGAAGAGCAAAGCGGCCGAAATCGGCTATTACGATCAAAACACGGCCAAGAAGGTTTCCCACGGCAGACTGCTTCATTAAATGCAGCTACAACGTGAACCTTCACTGCTGAGATAATGCGAATTTCCTTTTTGCCCTTTTCTATACGACACAGTTACAGAGTCAGTTACGATTGTTGTAAATGAAACTAAATTATATGCTCACTTCTAGCGTATAGTGTATGAGTAGGTACTTAGGAAAACTATTTAAATTGTTTATAGTTTTGAATTTGGGATTTATAACTCCGTTTTTTGCTTTAGTTAATTGATTAAAACCAAGCATTTGACGCGAGAAAGAATTGCGTAGCACTAACACAAAATTCATGTTAACGATACTTGTCTTATTCATCAGTAGTATGGTCAAGTTGCACATTGACTTAAAGCGTAAATAGTCCAGATTCCTAGAGCATGAGGTATTTTCCGACATTCCAAAGGAAAACCCGAACACGTAGTTTGAATTTTCACTTGAAGTTTGATACACTTCATAAATTTTTCTGAATAACTCATTTAAAGAAATTTTCCGCGAAATCAAACAGTCTAGGACTGACCTTAAGATAATACACTCTAATATGACTGCGTCGGTGCAGGCGTCCAGGTATTTACATAACCAAACAATCAGAATTTTTACAACTATTGTTGAATTTACAACTTTTAAAAAAGCAGCAGTCAAGGAATTTTACTTCGGATTAATTGTAATGCAGTCTGGTGAACAAAGTGAATACTACACATAGATTGATTACTTAGAATAATATAAGTGTAACATATACGTTTGAAAATTGATATATTAGAGGCTTCAACAATACTCCGACGTTATTTCGTAATTACTGGCCTATTACAGGACAGGTAATTGGTAATATTTGAATCACATTGTATCATTAAGTAGTTATGATTACTGTAATAGCCATTGTCAGAAGTTACGAGTGTAACAGTAAATATTAATATTTTCACATCGCATTCGATTTAAGTTTTTATATATTCGATAAAACATTACATAAATTTCAATAAGTGGTGACATTTTACAAGTAATGGACGTATACAATGGGACGAACACACAAACTTCCACGTTCGTGAACGAAACAAAATGTGGATCGTGTAGTATCTTAATTACGGTATCGGTCACTTCACTATGGTGTGTCTCGGTCTGCTACATTACAGTGCCCATACAATGAAGTGCCAAAGAAACTGGTATAGGCATGCGTATGCAAATACAGATATACTTAAACACTGAGAATATGGTGCTGCTATCGGCAACGCCTATATAAGGGAAGTGTCTGGCGCAGTTGTTAGATTGGTTACTGCCGCTCCAACGCCAGGTTATCAAGATTTAAGTGATTTTCAACATCGTGTTATAGACGGCACACGAGAAATGGGACACAGCATCTCCGAGATAGCGATGAACTGGGTATTTTCCCGTACGACCATTTCACGACTGTACCGTGAATATCAGGAATCCGGTAAAACATCAAATCTCCGACATCGCTTTGCCCGGAAAAAGATCTTACAAGAACGGGACCAACGACGACTCAAGAGACTCGTTCAACGTCACAGAAGTGCAACCCTTACGCAAATTGCTGCAGATTTTAATGCTGGACCATCAACAAGTGTCAGCGTGCGAGCCATTCAACGAAACAACATCGATATGGGCTTTCGGAGTCCAAAGCCCTTGAAGACGGCACGAGAAAAAAGCTTTACGCCTCGCCTGGGCCCGTCAACATCGACATTGGACTGTTGATGAATGGAAACATGTTGCCTGGTCGGACGAGTCTCGTTTCAAATTGTATCGAGCGGATGGACATGTACGGGTATGGAGACAACCTCATGAATCCATGGAACAAGTGAACATTCGAAGGGCTTTATATGACGACAGGGCCCAGCACGGGAGTCACACCTGGTTGTATTTGCAACTCAGTAGCCGATTTTGGTCGACTAGCCTTCTTCAGTTCTGCTCCACTGTCCTCGGATGCTCCTGTAAAACTTTCTACGTCGTCATTGACAACTGTATAGCACTGCAATTGTCTTTCTCAGAGCTTTCAACTGTCGTTAAAAGGTACACAGATCCATTTTAAAAAAGTCATACTCGCCTCAATTTGTCGATTGTTACGAGAGCGAAGCGAATAAACGAACAACAAAATTATGTTTGTGTGCTTTCATGTACAGAAAATCTTTCGAAATGTCGAGCGCCTCAGGAAATAAAGGGGATGTATTGAGCAACTTGCCCTATACAGGATGTCTGTTGCAGGTACAAACGAGAGGAGAGTCTAGTGAAGAATGAAACAAACAAGTAATCCTAATAAACGTAGGCCCCGAGCCAGTAGCTTCACCTGTTCGACGACCCGCCCTGATAGTCGCGCACGTTAGTATTCTACTTCCGTGATGCGGGGAGGCGCTCCGGTTCCGATTCGGAAACTCCCGGCGGATTAACGATGAATGCCGATGTGTCGCCAAGCCTGGATGCGGTGCTTAGGCTGTTTCGCACTTCCGACTAGGTGAACACCGGGCTGGCGTCCGCTTGTGCCTCAGTTACATGATTCACAAACATGTAACAAACTTTCGCTCTCTTCAATGTGGGGAAACACTAAATGGAGGCAGTTCGGGTACACAGATTCCGTATCAGGGGTGAAAGGGGTGGCGACAGAAAGGGCTTCCGGCCCCCCTCTACCATTAACATTGTGAAATCCTAAAATTAACTTAACGACCTCGTGAAGATATGGGATAAAGACCAGGAAAGGTAAAAAGAATAAGATGAAGAAGAAGTGGAAGAAGACGAGGACCTGAACACATTATAGCGAGAGGTCCCGAGAATCGAAGCTGCAGACATGCACTTGAGGACAAACATTTTACAATGTTCCATATGGCTACCGTCATGCGAGGGCAGGTTTCAAAACATCTCCAGATCGATGACGTTTTTCATTTTTTTTATGAGTCACCAGTCTTCTGACTGCTCTGATGCGGCCCGCCATGATTTCCTCTCCTGTGTCAAACTCTTCATCTCAGAGTAGCCCTTGCAACCTACGTCCTCGATTATTTGCTGCACGTGCCTTACACCTTTTTTCATCCGAGTGCTTCGTTCTTGTTCTTCTTCTCTTATTCCGTTATGGCGCTTGAACATACCGCACCTAATCCGTCGTTCCCCATAGCTTACCCTTATTTTTCTCAGAATGTCAACATCTTGCACCATTTTATATTGTCGAAAGCTTTTACCAAGTCAACAAATCCAATGAACATTTCTTTACGTTTCTTCAGTCTTGCTTCCGTTATCAACCGCGTCATAATTACCTTTCTGGTTCCTTTACCGTTCCTGAAGCCAAAGTAATCGTCATCCAACACATCCTCATTTTCCTTTTCCGTACTTCTGTACATCATTCTTGTCAGCAACTTGGATTCGTGAGCTGTTGAGATGATTGTGCAAGAATTCTCGCGCTTGTCGGATCTTACAGTCTTCAGAATTGTGTGGATGATGTTTCTCGGGGAAGTCAGATAGTATACTGCCAGACTTATAGACTGGTGTCCAAAATTAAAGCAACAAACCGCTTTTTCCTCGTCCTTTGTCTGATTCACAATATAATCATACAAACTGTCAACAGATGTCCGTACGATCGTGTTCTGCACGGAAGATGGCAGTCCTGTCAACGGGCAGCGACGCCAACGATGGCGTCAGAGCACCTATCAAATGAGGTAGTGTTTTCTGGGTAGTCCCACATCCACAATCGCTGTGTACGCGGTCACAGACGTTGCGGTTTGGCATAGAGAAGACGCCTACCAGACTCTCTGCGGTGGCGGGCCATAGGAAGAATGGTAGCAGGACGGTCGCAAACTGATGTGACCCGATGGATTAATGTGAATCGTTCTGTTGTTTCTCAGATGAGGCGACAGTCTATAGACAATGCAACTGTGTCCCGAAGACCAGGCCAAGGCCTACCATGTGTGACATCAGAAAGTGAGCACCATTATTTAGCTGTAAAGGTACGACGGTACCACCTTAGTACTGCACGACAACTGGCATCTGACCTCGCAGCATCCACTGGACGTGTTGTATCGAGGAAAACGGCATACAGAAGGCTTCGGCAGAGCGGCCTTTATGGTCAGAGACCTGCTGTATGAGTACCTCTGACGTATCTTCACAGAAGGGAACGTCTTGATTGGAGCTGTCAACATGCCGACCTGGACGGTCTAATAGGGCCAATTTTCTTTCCACGGATGAGTTCCGATTTGGTCTGGACAGTGATTCTCCACGGATTCGCATCTTGAGAAAACGTGGAACGCGATTTAGGGATCCAAATATTGTGGAAAGAGACTGATATCGAGGGAGATTTCTAATGGTGTGGGCAGGGATTGTGTTGACCACTCAAACAAAAAATGGTTCAAATGGCTCTGAGCACTATGGGACTTAACAGCTAAGGTCATCAGTCCTCTAGAACTTCGCACTACTTAAACCTAACTAACCTAAAGACATCATACACATCCATGCCCGAAGCAGGATTCGAACCTACGACCATAGTGGTCGCGTGGTTCCAGACTGGAGCGCCTAGAACCGCTCGGCCACCCCGGCCGGCCCACTCGAACACCTCTTCATGAGATTGCAGGTGAATCGGCTGGGTTTCACTGCTGTAAGGTATCGTGATGAGACCTTGGGGCCTCATTTGCGGTTGTTGCGAGGTGCTGTTGACTCAGACTTCATACTGATGGACGATAATGCCCGACCTCATAGAGCACAGGTGCTTGATGTTTTCTTGCAAGCAGAAGATATTGCACACATGGCGTGGCCTGCTCGCTCTCCCGATTTGAATCCCATAGAGCATGTCGGGGATGCACTAGAGAAGTGGGATGCATCACGTCAGCATCCACCTACCAATTACAAGACTTAAGAGCACCTCTGCAAGAAAAACGGGCGTCATTGCCTTACCATGAGATTGTTGACGTCATCGACAGCATGCCCCTTTGATGTCAGGCCGGTATTGCTGCCAGAAGTAGTCACACCCCATACTGAGCACATTAACCTGTTGTCGGAATGTGTGTGCAAATCCTTTAAGTTGGAAAAAACGAACAACATTTTTGTCTACCTTTATGCATGTTGCAGTTGTTTATGTTCTTTATTCTTTACATTGTTTCTACTGTATTATCATCTATTTATACTGTTTTGTGACAAAATTAACACAATCTTAAAAAAATTCCATTTGTTGCTTTAATTTTGGACACCAGTGTACACTCTACACAGGAAAGTGAATACTTGTTTTGTTGCCACTTCCCCCAATGATTTTGGAAAGTCTGATGGAATGTCATCTACCCCTTTTGTATTATCCGATCTTGGGTCGTCAAAAACTCTTTTAAGTTATGATTCTAATACTGAATCACCTTTCTAATTTCTCTGCCCTATCGATTCCCATTTCTTCTTCTATCACGTCGCAGACGAAGTCTTCCCCTTAATAGAGGCGGACAGTGAATGCTTTCCACCTATCCGCTCTGTCCTCTACATTTAACAGTGGTATTCCCTTTTCAGTCTTAATGTACCCATACTTGCCTTCAATTTCACCGAAGTTTGTTTAGACTTTTGAATTAGTTCTTCCTACTATCATTTCTTTTTCGATTTCTTGACATTTCTCATAAAACCATTTCGCCTTAGCTTCGCTGCACCTCCTGTTTATTTCGTTCCGGAATGATTTGCATATTTCTAAATTTCCATGAATATTTGCGTTCTTCCTTCTTTCGTTGATCATCTAAGTATTTCTTCTGTTGTCCATGGGTTCTTGCCAACTACCTTCTTTGTACCTATGTTTTTCTTTCCAACTTTCGTGACTGCCGTTGTTAGAGACGTCCATTCCTCTTCCACAGAACTGCCTGCTCAGCTAATCATCATCGTGGTATCTACAGCATCAGAGAACTTCAAGCGTGTCTCTTCATTCTTTAGTACTTCCGTATCGCACTCCCTTGCGCACTGAATCTTTCCGATTTGTCTTTTAAATTTCAACCTACTTTTCTTCATTACTAAACTGTGATCCGAAGGTGTATCTGCCACTGGATAATCTTTACAATCCAATATCTGATTTCGGAACCTGTGCGTGACTATGAAGTAATTCAACTGACATCCTTTGGTATCTCTTGGTCTTTTCCAAGTACACGTCCTCTTTTTTATGATCCTTGGTCAGAGTATTCGCTAATTACTAACTGATATTCACTGCAGGACTCAACTAGTCTTTCTTCTATATCGTTTCTACTACCAACCCCATATTTTTCCGTAACCACTCCTTGTATTCACTCCCCTACAACCGCATTCCAATGTCTATTCGATTCTCATCTCCCTTTACGTACTGAGTTACCCGTTCAGTATCCTCATATACATTGGCTTTCTGTTCAGCCTCTGCTTGTGATGTCGGCATGTATACCTAAACTATTGTTGTCGGCGTGAGTTTTCTGTCGATCCTGATGAGAGCAACTCTATCGTTGAACTGTTCACAGAAATTCACTCTCTGCCCTACCTTATTATTCATAACGATTCCTACTGCCGTCATACCATTTTCTGCCGCTGTTGATAATTATACTTTACCAGTCTAACCAGAAAACCTTGCCTTCTTCCCATTTCACCTCACTGACACACACTGCATCTAGACTAAGCTTCTGCACTTCCATTTTCAGATTTTCTAGCTTCCATACCACATTCAAACTTTTGACGCTTCACTTCCCAGACTTATAGAACATAATTTTTTCGTTGGTTATTCAGTTTGTTTTGATGGTCATCTCCCTCTTAGTAGTCCCCTCCCGGAAATCCGAATGGGAGAGTAGTACAGAATCTTCTGCCAACGGAGAGATCATCATGACACTTTTTCAATTGCAGGCCGGCCTGTTCTTTGGATACACATTATGTATATTTAGTGAAGTGGTTTCCATTGCCTCTTTTATCCTACTGCCGCAGATCACTGAAATTCTTCCACCCCAAGGACAAGAGAGTGCTCTGAACCTCTGTACGCTAATCCGTCCTCCTTGACAGAGCCGTTGTCAGAACGAGAGTGACTCCTTATGCCGGAAGTCATCGCAGGCCATTGCTGATGATTTCTTTATTCAAAATTTAATCAGCGGCGAGGTTCGAACTCGGTACCGAGGACGTTACCCCAAACCCAAGAGTGATCTAAGACCTACACCCAGATATCATTGATACTGTCAACAGGTTTGGAATATACCAAAGCTTGTAAATATCCCAACACATAAAGTCAAACTTGGGGAACATGGGAGGCCTAGTATAGACGAGCCTCATCGATACATTTCTCGTCGAGACACTATTTACCAGTATTTACATACTGAAAATGATGAGAAAATCAATGGTGGACCAGATGAGATTTCAGCACAGTGTCGTGCAATTTACTTACCCTTGGGGCAGCTGCAACAAACTGGCAAATTCTTCCCTTTAGTCCCCCATTTGTATCTCCGGGAGGGGACTGACAAGGCGCAGGTTACCGTGAGAAAAAGATTGAATTATCAACGGAAAGATAACGTTCTACGAGTCGGGGTGTGGAATGTCCGAAGCCTGAACGTGGTAGGGAACTAGAATATCTGAAAAGGGAAATGCAAAGGCTCAATCTAGATATGGTAGGGGCCAGTGAAGTGAAGTATAAGAAGACAAGTATTTCTGGTCAGCTGAGTATAGTCTAAGATCAACAGCAGCAGAAAATGGTATAACAGGAGTACGATTCGTTATGAACAGGAAGGTACGGCAGAGAGTGTGTTACCGTGAACAGTTCAGTGACAGGGTCATTCTTATCAGAATCGCTAGCAAACCAACACCGACGACGATAGTTCAGGTATAAATACCGACGTCGCAAGCTGAAGATGAAGAGACGGAGAAAGTGTATGAGGAGATTGAGAGGGTAATACAGTATATAAATGGGGATGAAAATGTAAAAGCCATGGGGGACTGGAATGTGGTTGTAGGGGAAGGAGTAGGATAAAAGGTTACAGGAGAATATGGGCTTGGGACGAGGAATGAGAGAAGAGAAAGACTAATTGAGTTTTGTAACACGTCTCAGTCCTCTCTTTGATACTAGTAGACTTCTCCTGCCCAGGAACGCCATTCTTCTCATTGCTTGTCAGCTTTTGATGTTCTCCTTGCTCCGTCCGTCATAGGTTATTTTTCTGCCTAGATAGCAGAATTCCTTAACATCATCTACTTCGTGACCATCAATCCTTATGTTAAGTTTCTCATTGTTCTCATTTCTGCTACTTCTCATTACTTTCGTCTTACTTCGGTTTACTCTCATTCCTTATTCTGTAATCATTAGATTGTTCATTCCATTCAACAAATCATGTAATTCTCTTCACTTTCACTGAGTATAGCTATGTCATCAGCGAATCGTATCGTTGGTATATCTTAACTTTGAATTTTAATTCTACTCCTGAACCATTCTTTTATTTCCATCATTGCTTCTTCGATGTACAGATTGAACAGTAGGGGTGAAAGACTATATCCCTGTCTTACACCCTTTTTAATACGAACACTTCGTTGTTGATCGTCCACTCTTATTATTCCCTTTTGACTCTTGTTTATATTGGCTATTACCCCTCTCTCCCTATAGCTTACACCTATTTGTCTCAGAATTTCTTGTGTATATTGGCTACTATCCCTCTCTCCCTATAGCTTACACCTATTTGTCTCAGAATTTCGAACATCTTGCACCATTTTACATTGTCGAACGCTTTTTCCAGGTCGACAGATCCTATGAACGTGTCTTGAGTTTTCTTTAGTCTTGCTTCCATTATCAACGGCAAAGTCAGAAATCCCTCTCTCGTGCCTTCACCTTTTTTGAAACCAAACAGATCGTCATCTAGCACATCTTCAATGTTCTCTTCGATTCTTATGTATATTATTCTTGTCAGCAATTTGGATGCATGAGCTGTTAAGCCGATTGCGCGATAATTCTCGCAAATGCAGTCTTCGAAATAGTGTAGATGATATTTACCCGAAAGTCAGATGGTATGTCGTCAGATTCATACATTCTACACATCAACGTGAGAATACTCTTTTAATTGCCACTTCCCCCAGTCATTTTAGAAATTCTGATGTGATCTTAAGCCCTCTAAAGCTCTCTTAAATTCTGATTCTAATACTGGATCTACTACCTCTTATAAATTGACTCCTGTTTCTTCTCCTATCACATCAGACAAATCTTCCCTCTCATAGAGGCCTTCAATGCACTCTTTCCAACTATCCGCTTTCTCGTCTACATTTAACAGTGGAATTCCCGTTGCACTCTTAATGTTACCACCCTTGCTTTTAATGTCACCGGAGCTTGTCGTGACTTTCCTGTATGCTGAGTCGGTCCTTTCGACAATCATTTATTTTTCTATGTCTTCACATTTTTCCTGCATCCACTCCGCCTTAGCTTCCCCGCACTTCCCATTTATTTCATTTTTCAGCGACTTGTATTTCTGTGTACCTGAGTTCCCGGAACATTTTTGTACTTCCTCTTTTCATCAATCAACTGAAGTATTTCTTCTGTTACCCATGTTATCTTCGTAGTTACCTTCTTCGTACCTATGTTTTCCTTCCTTACTTCTATGATAGCCCTTTTGAGAGAAACCCATTCCTCTTCAACTGTACTGCCTACTGAGCTATTCCTTATTGCTTATTCTATAGCCTTAGAGAACTTCAAGCGTATCTTGTCATTTCTTAGTACTCCCGGATCCAACTTTTTTGCGTATTGATTCTTCCTGACTTATGTCTTAAACTGGAGCCTACTCTTCTTCACTACTAGACTGTGATCTGAGTCTATATCTGCTCCTGGGTACACCTTACAATTCAGTAACTGATTTCGGAATCTCTGTCTGACCATGATGTAATCTAACTGAAATCTTCCCGTATCACACGGGATTTTCCAAGTATACCTCCTCCTCTTGTGTTTCTTGAACAGGGTATTCGCTACTACTAACTGAAACTTGTTACAGAACTCAATTAGTCTTTCGACTCTCTCATTCCTCGTCCCAAGCGCATATTCTCCTGTAACCTTTTCTTCTACTCCTTCCCCTACAACTCCATTCCTGTCCCCCATGACTATTAGATTTTCATCTCCCTTTGCGTATTGTATTATCCTTTCAATATCTTCATATACTTTCTCTATCTCTTCATCTTCAGCTTGCGATATTGGCATGTATACTTGAACTATAGTTGTAGGTGTTGGTCTGCTGTCGATTCTGATAAGACCAACCCTGTCACTGAACTGATCACAGTAATACACTCTCTGCCGTACCTTCTTATTCTTAACGAATTCTCCTCCCGTTATAGCATTTTTTGCTGCTGTTGATATTACCCTATATTCATCTGACCAGAAAGCATTGTTTTCTTTCAATTTCACTTAACTGACCACTACTATATCTACTGTTCATACGAGTGTAATTTATGACTGTAATGTAAACAAACTGTGCCACAATGCTCTTATCGTTTATTTAAGCCTCGCATATTTATCCATCTGACCTCTTTCAAGTTGCCGCATACATCGCAGGGAGCTGAAGAATTTAGAAATACTTAATCTAACTTAAATTAACTTAGGCTAAGGACAACACACACAGCCATGCCAGAGAGAGGACTCGAACCTGCGACAGGGAGAGCCGCGTGGACCGTGACAAGGCGCCTCAAACCACGCGGCTACCCCTCGCGGCGCAGGGAGCTGAAACACTTAGGTATATTCATTAACCGGTGTGCTACTGAGGTGAAAGACCCTGAACTGTTGATAAAGTTGTTTTATCCTAAAGGCAGCAATAGCAGCGCTACATTGTGGGAATATCGCCGACAGAAACAGCTGCAAAGAGTCTTTACGTCAGTAACTGGATTAAAGAAAATGATCAAGAAATTTGAAGAAACAGGTGAATTAGGTGGTGCAGCATTCCATGGCAGTTGTTGATGAAGTTGCTGTAGGAGTAGCTGACAGTGCAGCACATGCCTCAAAGCGTGCATCCAGTGCTCGAGCTCTGACATGGGAATTGTCTCTTCCGTGGTCAGCAGTTCAAAAGATTTTGCGACGCATCTTATACTGGTATCCTTACAAGATTCAGAATGTCCACCAAATGAACTCCAAGATGAGCTACAGCGCCCCGACAATGCGTTTCGATTTTTGGCAAGCATGGACATGGATGACATGTGGCCGGGGAATATTCTTTGGAGGAACGAGGCACATTCTACTCTGCACGGTGCCGTGAATCAACAGAACAGTCGCATCTGGGGTTCTGCTCCCCATATCCGAGAGATCTGTGCATTCGAGGCACCGTGCAGAGTAGAATGTACCTCGTTCCTCCAAGGAAATCAGCACGTCGTTAGGAAACAGCGGTCATCCGAGACACAGCTGGCCCTCTTTGTGCATGATATACCACAGGCTCTAGATACCGCCTCTCAGATTGATGCCATATTTCTCGACTTTCGAAAGGCGTTCGACTCAGTTCCGCACTGTCGCTTGCTCCAAAAAGTGCGCGCTTACGGTCTGTCCGACGACATATGCGGTTGGATCGATAGTTTTCTAGCAGACAGGGACCAGTATGTCGTCCTGAACGGGATGATTTCAACAGAAACAAGAGTAACTTCAGGTGTGCCCCAGAGCACTGCTTTTTACGATTTACATAAACGATCTGGTAGATATTATTGACAGCGGCATTAGACTGTTTGCCGATGACGCTGTAGTCTACAGGAAAATAGTATCACACTAAAGTTGTGAACAAATCAATGAGGATTTGCAGAAAATAAGTACGTGGTGCAATGACTGGCAGTTATCTCTCAATATTAATAAGTGTAACCTACTGCATATAAGAGGGTGAAAATCCCCATCAATGTACGAGTGCAAAATAAACGCCCAGTCTTTGGAAGCGGTAACTTCCGTCAAGTATCTGGGTGTGACTATTCGAAATGATCTCAAATGGAATGATCAGATTACACAAGTAACCGGCAAGGCGAACTCTAGATTGTGGTTTATTGGTAGAATCCTGCAGTTGGGTCGGATTCAAGAGATTGAGAAGGTCCAAAGAAGAGCTGCAAGATTCGCGACTGGTACATTTAGCCATCGCGAGAGCGTTACAAATCTCATAGAAATTTTGAAGTGGTACACACTTGCAGATAAACGACGTGCTAAACGGAAGGGCTGCTGACTAAATTCCAAAATCCGATCTTCGCCGAGGATGTAGAGCACATATTATTACTACCAACTTTCAAATCGAGCAATGATCACCATTCAAAGATAAGGGAAATTAGAGCTCGTACTGAGGCGTTCAGACAGTCGTTGTTTTTCCCTCACGCAATCCGCAAGTGGAACAGGGGGGCGGGGGGGGGGGGGGGGGAGGAGGGAGGGAATATGACTTTGGCAGCAATAGTGCCCTCCGCCATACACCGCTTGGTGGCTAGCGGAGTATATATGTAGATGTAGAAAGAACACTATACTCCGCCAGATATTGTGAAGGCACATCCACTACACTCAGCTTGTGTGGTGTGGTTTCACAAGCTCCTTAATTCTCGATACGTTTTATTTTACTGTGCACGGTGCCGTGAATACACCGTCGCATGTGGCGTTCTGCTCCGCCACATATTGTGCAGGAACAAGCACCACACTCAGCTTATGTGACTGTGTGGTGAGCTTTCACAAGCTCCTTCATTCTCGGTCCGTTTTTCTTCCAGTAAATAACACCTCGCGTGCCTGTTGGGTGTACAGTGACATCTGCACGTTATAAGGACTTCGGTGTACAATACGTGATTCCAGCTTAATTTAGTGGATGGCACCAAATATCGCTTGCTAGGTGAAAGATTTGCTTCGAGAAACCTTCGGTAACGACCGCGTCATCTCTAGGCAATATCAAGTTGTGTAGCCTTCCGGACCCCGAGCCTAAATTCATGTGATTCCTGTTTGTGGGGATATCTGAAAGCTGGTGTCTGTCAGGAATGTATCCGGACTCTTCCTGGTCTGAAGGATGACATACTATGATATGTCACCATGGTTACACAGGGTACGTTGCTAGCAACGATCGACCATGCCGCGTTATGGCTGCAGCATATTTCTGAGCTGGGACACCACCATACTGAGCACATGTAGCTTGTGACCATATCCTAATAAACGGGCCATAACCTCCGTTATCATGTGTCTACATCTACATCTACGTGATTACTCTGCTGTTCACAATAAAGTGCCTGGCAGAGGGTTCAATGAACCGCTTTAGCCGGCCGGGGTGGCCGAGCGGTTCTAGGCGCTACAGTCTGGAACCGCGCGACCGCTACGGTCGCAGGTTCGAATCCTGCCTCGGGCATGGATGTGTGTGATGTCCTTAGCTTAAAAAAAATGGTTCAAATGGCTCTGAGCACTATGCGACTTAACTTCTGAGGTCATCAGTTGCCTAGAACTTAGAACTAATTAAACCTAACTAACCTAAGGACATCACACACATCCATGCCCGAGGCAGGATTCGAACCTGCGACCGTAGCGGTCACGCGGTTCCAGACTGAAGCGCCTTTAACAGCACGGCCACACCGGCCGGCTGTCCTTAGCTTAGTTAGGTTTAAGTAGTTCTAAGCTCTAGGGGACTGATGACCTCAGCAGTTAAGTCCCATAGTGCTCAGAGCCATTTGAACCGCTTTAAAGCTGTCTCTCTACCGTTCCATTCTCGAACGGCGCGCGAGAAAAACGAGCACTTAAATTTTTTTGTGCGAGCCCTGATTTCTCTAAATTTAATTGTGATGATCATTGCTCCCTATGTAGGTGGGTGGCAACAGAATGTTTTCGCAGTAGGAGAAGAAAACTGGTGATTGAAATGTCATGAGAAGATCCCGTCGCAACGAAAAACGCGTTTGTTTTAATGATTGCCTCTCCAATTGACGCATCATGCCTGTGACACTATCTCCCCTATTTCGCGATAATACAAAACGAGCTGCCCTTCTTTGTACTTTTTCGATGTCATCCGTCAGTCCCACCTGATGCGGATCTTACACCGCACAGCAATACACCAGAATAGGGCGTGGTGTAATCAGTCTCTTTAGTAGACCTGTTGCACCTTCTAAGTGTTCTGCCAATGAATCGCAGTCTTTGGTTTGTTCTATCCACAATATTATCCATGTGATCGTTCCTATTTAGGTTATCTGTAATTGTAATCCTTAAGTATTTAGTTGAATTTACAGCCTTCAGATTTGTGTAACTTATCGCGTAATCGAAATTTAGCTGATTTCTTTTAGTACTCATGTGAATAACTTCACACTTTTCTTTATTCAGAATCAATTGACACTTCTCGCACCATGCAGATATCTTATCTACATCATTTTGCAAGTCGTTTTGATCATCTGATGACTTTACAAGACGGTAAATGACAGCATTATCTGCAAACAATCTAAGACGGCTACTCAGATTGTCTCCTATGTCGTTAATATAGACCAGGAACAATAGAGGGCCTTTAACACTTCCTTGGGGAACGCCGGATATTACTTGTGTTTTACTCGATGACTTTCCGTCTATTTCTACGAACTGTGGCCTTTCCGACAGGAAATCACGAATCCAGTCGCACAACTGAGGCGATACTCCGTAGGCACGCAGTTTGGTTAGAAGACGCTTGTGAGGAAGGGTGTCGAAAGCCTTCTGGAAATCTAAAAATATGCAATCAATTTGACATCCCCTGTCGATATCACTCATTACTTGAGTATAAAGAGCTAGTTGTGTTTCATAAGAACGATATTTTCTGAATCCTTGCTGACTATATGTCAATAAATCGTTTTCTTCGAGGTACTTTATAGTGTTCGAATACAGCATATGTTCCAAAACCCTACTGCAAATCGACGTTAGTGATATAGGCCTGTAATTCAGCGGATTACTCCTACTTCCCTTTTTGGGTATCGGTGTGAGCAATTTTCCAGTGTTTGGTCCTTCCTCCCCTTCTCCTGCACTTTACGCCGCATTCTCACTGATCACATCGTCTATTTTCGCCTGGTGTCAAAAAGTGGAAATATCATTTTTTCAGCATACACCGTGAGCGCTCCGATTAACGAACATACGTACGATGTTTCAGCGTCCTGCGATGTATACAGCCCGCACTGCAGCACTCGTAACACTGTTTAATTTTAACCACACGCCAGTAGTGCACAATGGCAGGAAATAAAGTCCAAGCCGGAAAGTTTCTGCAGACTTGTACGAGTATGTACACAAACTGAACATCACTGAATTACAGGAGTATCCCACACCTATTGTGCTACTGCCAGCATAAAAGGAATAGGAGAGATACGCGCTTTATTTAAAACAAACGCGCTCGGGTGTTCACGAAGGCCAAACGCTCGCATCTGAGAAGTCACCGCCAATAGCAGGCACGAGTGAAATAACAGAATTAAAACGCCTTCCACGCGCGCACAGCAGCATTGGGAATACAGATTGACTATCCATCGTATGACCTGTCGCTACTTGCCTATGCACTGAAAAACACCTCCAGAGACGAAAATGTGTGCAGTGGACGCCATATGTAAACAGTGTTATACTCTTTTTTTTTAAGTCATCTGTCTTCTGACTGGTTTGAAGCGGCCCTCCACGAATTCCTCTCCTGTGTCGACCTCTTCATCACAGGGTAGCACTTGCAACATACGTCCTCAATTATTTGCTGGATGTATTCCAATTTCTGTCTACTTCTACAGTTTTTGCCCTTTACAGCTCCCTCTAGAACCATGAAAGTCATTCTCTGATGTCTTAACGGATCCTTTTATCCTGTCCCTTCTCCTCGTCAGTGTTTTCCACAAATTCCTTATTTTCCGGCTCTGCGCAGAACCTCCTCATTCCTCGCATGATCAGTCCACCTAATTTTAAACAATCGTCTGTAGCCCTACATCCCAAATGCTTCGATTCTATTCTGTTCCGGTTTTCCCACGGTCCATATTTCACTACCATACAATACTGTGCTCCAGACGTACAGTCTCAGACATTTCTACCTCAAATTAAGGCCAATGTTTGATACTAGTAGACTTCTCTTGGCCATGAATGACTTTTTTGCCATTGCTAGTCTGCTTTTGATGTTCTCCTTGATCCGTCCGTCACTGGTTATTTTACGGCCTAGGTAGCAGAATTCGTGAACTTCATCTACTTCGTGGCAATCAATCCTGATGTTAATTTTCTAACTGTTCTCATTTCTGCTACTTCTCATTACTTTCGTCTTTCTTCGATATACTCTCACTCCATAATCTGTACTCATTAGACTATTCATTCCATTGAGCAGATCATGTGATTCTCCTTCACTTTCACTCAGGATAGCAATGTCATCAGTGTATCGTATCACTGATATCCTTTCAACTTGAATTTTAATTCCACTCCTGAGCATTTCTTTTATTTCCATAATTGCTGCCTCGATGTACAGATTGAACAGTAGGGGCGAAAGGCTACTCTCCCGTCTTACACCCTTTTTGTTTCGAACACTTCGTTCTTGGTCGTCCACTCTTATTATTCCTTCTTGGCTCTTTTACGTATTGCATCTACATCTACATCTACGTGGATACTCTGAAAATCACATTTAAGTGCCTGGCAAAGGGTTCATCGAACCAACTTCACAATTCTCTATTATTCCAATCTCGAATAGCGCGCGGAAAGAATGAACACCTATATCTTTCCGTACGTGCTTTGATTTCCCTTCTTTTATCGTTTCGCCCTAAGTAGGTCGGTGTCAAAAAAATATTTTCGCATTCTGAGGAGAGAGTTGGTGATTGG
Source organism: Schistocerca piceifrons (assembly GCF_021461385.2). Lineage (NCBI taxonomy): Eukaryota > Metazoa > Arthropoda > Insecta > Orthoptera > Acrididae > Schistocerca > Schistocerca piceifrons. The sequence continues at coordinate 1,140,239,475 of NC_060138.1, forward strand.
AATTTCGTGAGAAGATTCCGTCGCAACGAAAAACGCCTTCTTTTAATGATTTTCATCCCAAATCCTGTATCATTTCTTTGACACTCTCTCGCATATTTCGCGACAATACAAAACGTGCTGATTTTATTTGAACTTTTTCGATGTACTCCGTCAGTCCTATCTGGTAAGGATCCCAAACCACGCAGCAGTATTCTAAAAGACGACGGACAAGCGTAGTGTAGGCAGTCTCCTTAGTAGGTCTGTTATATTTTCTAAGTGTCCTGCCAATAAAACGCAGCCTTTGGTTAGCCTTCCCCCACAACATTTTCTGTGTGTTCCTTCCAATTTAAGTTGTTCGTAATTGTAATACCTAGGTATTTAGTTGAATTTACGGCTTTTAGATTAGTCTGGTTTATCGTGCAACCGAAGTTTAACGAGTTCCTTTTAGCACTCATGTGGATGACCTCACACTTTTCGTTATTTAGGGACAACTGCCACTTTTCGCACCATTCAGATATTTTTTCTAAATCATTTTGCAGTTTGTTTTGATCTTCTGATGACTTTATTAGTCGATAAACAACAGCGTCATCTGCAGACAACCGAAGACGGCTGCTCAGATTGTCTCCCGAATCGTTTATATAGATGAGGAACAGCAAAGGACCTATAACACTATCTTTGGGAACGCCTGAAATCACTTCTGTTTTACTCGATGGGTGTATTACCCGTCTCTCCATATAGTTTACCCCTGTTTTTCTAAGACTTTTGTAACTGTAATATTCCCAGAAACGAGGCGTTATTGACATTTCATCAGCCTGACATACGTATTTCTATCCGTAGCAATACTTGTACAGTAACCATTGTTGCGTAGGATGTACTATATTTAATGTCAATGTCAATGTCACTACAGCAGTGCATTGCACGATGCAAGGTGTGATCTGCCTTCGCACATTACAGTATGTGTTATCTTCTTAAAATTCATCTTTCGTCAACACAGGAATGTGTTCACCGTATAGAGCTCCGCACATGCTACTAAAAAAATATGATGAAACTCCTGTACAGTAACAATACAGGAACTATAACAACCACCGACTAGGTCATGGATATTCAGCAGAGATGTTAGCTGTGCTTTACCTCCCGTGTTAAACATATCTTTTACTACCCCCAAGCACCGAAAAAAAGTTATTTTATGAACAAGCCCATGACCAAAGGTGTTTCCGCTACTAAAAGCCCTAACAGTTGCAGCCGTTGTCATTTAAAAGTTGTTGGCAACTACAGACCGTGGTTAAATGGATTTCAGAAAGTCCGAAGAAGATACTTTGCTTTCCCGTTACTTGGATTTCTTCCTGATGATTTTGGGTAAACGCTACAAAATTCTGTGTATTGGGAAATTCTCGAAAGGCATCCATTCAGCCTTGTGAAAAAACAGTTTTTTCGTCTGTCTTCCGACTACCTTGATGCGGCTCGCCACAATTTCCTGTGTCAGCCTCTTCGTCTCTTGTGTAACACTTACACTTAAACACTTCAATCATTTGTTGGATGTATTCCAATCTTCCCCTGCATTTTTTATAGTCTACGGTTCTCTACAGTACAGTGGAATCAGTTCCATGATGTCTCAACACCTAACCTATCATCCTGTCCCTTTATTCTAGCCGGTGTTTTCCACTAATATCTTTCCTCGAGGAATCTACGCAGCACCTCTTTTCTTCTATCATCAGTCCTCTTAATTTTCACTCTCCTTCTGTGGCACCACATCTTAGACTCTTCGATTCTCTTTTTTTCCGATTTCCCCATCGAATCACAACCTGCTGAATGCGTCTTCCCTTTGGCTTTGGAAAACCTCCTCCACCGTAGAATCATCTATCCGTCAGTGGTGTTGTCCACGCAGTGGTTCGTAAGCTTTTCGGAAAAGCTTGAAAACGCTAGACTCTAGATCTGGCGAGTAAGGAAGATACGGCGAGGTTTTGAATCCTGGAAGTGAAGAAAAAGGACAAGGTGCCTTGAGCATTGCGATCGGACGCATGCATTCGTCGCATAATTTTCGAAGTCTTTCGTCGCCTCTTTTGCTTAATCTCAGATTTCAAACCGGGTGGAAGAAATTGATAAGGACAATCTAAAAAGAAAGTCAGTATAGCCTTCACAGAACAGTAGTGCTTCATTGTTGAAGGGAAATGAATCTACGTGTAAGGTCCGCTTCCCTGAAATAAGCCGGCCGGTGTGGCCGTGCGGGTCTAGGCGCTTCAGTTTGGAACCGCGTGACCGCTACGGTCGCAGGTTCGAATCCTGCCTCGGGCATGGATGTGCGTGATGTCCTTAGGCCAGTTAGGTTTAAGTAGTTCTAAGTTCTAGGGGACTGATGAGCACAGATGTTAAGTCCCATAGTGCTCAGAGCCATTTGAACCATTTGAACCGGAAATTATAGTGAATCCAACAATCTTCCACTGCGATCAGATGGCTGAAGTCTCATCTCCCTTACCCGTGCACATTCTAAACATTTTCGTTGTGTAATCCATGTGCTGCTTCCTTCGAACTGTCTTTGACATACGAGAAGCGGGAAATATGACGTATCTTGTGTACTGACCCTACACTAATTCCAGCTTCTCTGTCAGCTACCCAATGTTCTCGGTTATTTGCCAGATATATTACAATCCCTCTCTTCCCCCACTTTTTTTTTTTTCTATGGTTCCCTCTTGTACCACGGAAGTTATCCCGTGACGTCTTAAAGTACCGGGTGATCAAAAAGTCAGTATAAACTCGAAAACTGAATAAATCACGGAATAATGTAGATAGAGAGGTACAAATTGACACACATGCTTGGAATGACATGGAGTTTTATTAGAACCAAAAAAAAATAAAAACGTTCAGAAAATCCCGACAGATGGCGCTTCATCTGATCACAATAGCAATAATTAGCATAACAAAGTAAGACAAACCAAAGATCATGTTCTTTACAGGAAATGCTCAATATGTCCACCATCATTCGTCAACAATAGCTGTAGTCGACGAATAATGTTGTGAACAGAACTGTAAAGCATGTCCGGAGTTATGGTGAGGCATTGGCGTTGGATGTTGCCTTTCAGCATCCCTAGAGACGTCGGTCAATCACGATACACTTGCGACTTCAGGTAACCCCAAAGCCAATAAATGCACGGACTGAGGTCTGGGGATCTGGGAGGCCAAGCATGACGAAAGTGGCGGCTGAGCACACGAACATCACCAAACGACGCGCGCATGAGATCTTTCACGCGTCTAGCAATGTGGGGTGTTTTTTTTTTTTTTTTTTGTTCTAATAAAACCCCATTTCATTCCAAGCATGTGTGTCAATTTTTACCTTTCTATTTGCATTATTCCGTGGTTTATTAAGTTTTCAAATTTATACTGACTTTTTGATCACCCAGTATGTCCAGCCGTCTTTTCTCTTCTTCTAGTCAGTGTTCCCCATGTATTTCCTCCTCATTTTTTATCATTCCACCTACTTTTCATCAGCTTTCTGTAGCACTCCACTTTAAACTCTTTGAGTTTCTCGTTTTCCGGATTTCTCACAGTCCAAATATATGTTCTCAGAAAATTTGCCGTAAGCCGAGGCTTACGGTTGATACTAGTACAATTCTTTTAGTGAGGAATGCTGTCTCAGCCTTCGTTAGTCTATCATGCTTTGCTTCCAAGGTAGTATAATTCCATTATTTTGTCAGTTTCGTACTACGTAGGGTGACCAGAGGTCCGGATTAATCCGGACATGTCCTCCTTTTTAGCTCTTTGTCCGGGGTCCGGGCGGTTTTTACAGTGTCCGGCTTTTTCGGAAAGTTGAATTTACAATTCGTCCCGTTCTATTGCTCTTTTCTTAAATATTTTAAGTATTGGCATAGCTTCCGCGATAAACACGCGCGAAGGCGGTGTTAGTAGGTGGCACCAGGATGGTCGATGTTACCGTTGATCTACCTGTAAGCGAATGCAGATATCGATTATTTAAAACTTTCGTTTCGTATCTTCGCTTTGTATTGGCTTGGCTTCCTGTAGTGCAAGTTTGATTTGTGAGTGTAATTTTTAACCGAGTGAGTTACGTAAAATATTTGGCTATGCCTAAACGAAAGAGTACATTTTCTGATGTCCTGTCCTGCAAATATCCGGCTTTATGAAAGGGAGAAATGAATTTGAAGCGGAATTTAAGATATGTGGAGCTGAATCTTACGTCTCAGTGGGCAATAAAGGTAAGACATTACTCGACAGATTAATTGCCATGGTTTTATTTCATTGTTTCATAGTCATTCAATTTATTTGTATTCGGAAGGTTAAAGTGCAGTTTACGTGTCGTCAGCTGCTGCTTGAATTGTAGATGTTGGTAGCGGTGCGTCGAATGAATGGAGGTAAATGGTATTACGTTGGCCGGCCGAAGTGGCCGTGCGGTTCTAGGCGCTGCAGTCTGGAACCGCGAGACCGCTACGGTCGCAGGTTCGAATCCTGCCTCGGGCATGGGTGTGTGTGATGTCCTTAGGTTAGGTAGGTTTAACTAGTTCTAAGTTCTAGGGGACTAATGACCTTAGAAGTTGAGTCCCATAGTGCTCAGAGCCGTTTTTTTTTGGTATTACGTTTTTCGCTTTGTAAACAATTCCGTGTTGCTGACATAACAAAACAATTGACGCCACACTGTCACGACAATGAATGTTTTTAATTTTTTTTATATTGCAAATTTAACCACCACCTGACCATCAGGAACAATTAACTACTAGTTTTACCGGTAATTCCCGGCAGTCACGTGACTTGTCCAAAGCTGACGGGTGGTATCGTCAACTGTAGGTGACCCGTTTGATGTGTCCTCCTTTTTCTTCCTTTGTCCTCCTTTTTGACGCTGTTTGTCCTCCTTTTTAAACAATTGCATCTGGTCACCCAAGTACTACGTAATTTTGATAATTTTATCGCTAATGTCATTTATCCTAGAAAATCATCCCATTCGTTTTTCTTTCAACAAGCGCATATTCGTCACTTAAACGCCAAAGAGTAAGCCGCCAGAATAAGAAACCAACGAACTGAGGCGCAAGACGCCGAAGGCACGTGAAGTCGAAAGCCCTGTCACCAGGTTGTGGGCCACACAACGTACATTCTGTTAATGGAAACACAAAGCCACAGCCAAGCGTCCTGCGGCGTATTCTGCGCTCAGTCGGGCAAACAAGTAAATCACTCAGTTTAAACGGCTTACGGTCCGCAGGACTTTTAGGACGCAGTCGATTGAGCCGGCCATTACCAGCCGGCAGCTGCGCGAAGCTGGGGACATGCATTAGTGGTGTTCGATATGCGTATCAGATGGCGCGCTGCACTCTGTAGCCTAGGCCAGTTGGCGGTGGTGCGTTGTTGTGGCGCTCGATAGGGAGGACGCACCCACGTAATGTGAGTTGTGCACATCGCTGCAGCTTGACTGGTGAGCGTAGGTGGCAGAGAACAGAGTTTTGCGTGTATCTCAACTGCCTAGACGTCTAGGCAGTTGAGGCACACGGAAAACTCTGTTTTCTTTGAACTAAGAGTCGTGAATTTCTCAAATAACACCATGTCGCCTACAACTGATAATTTTTGGTTCTTTTTCGCAATGAAGCACTACTTCGATCATACACCATTTTCAAACACCCTGTTAACACTCTTCTTACAAAAACAATATTTGATATTCAACATGGTGTTATTAGTTAAAGGGCAATGACTAAATAGAACATAAATTACTTTGTACACTATTGGCCATTAAAATTGCTAAACCAAGAAGAAATGCAGATGATAAACGGGTATTCATTGGACTGTTATATTATACTAGAACTGACAAGTGATTACATTTTCACGCAATTTGGGTGCATAGATCCTGAGAAATCAGTACCTAGAACAATCACCTCTGGCCGTAATAACGGCCTTGATACGCCTGGGCATTAAGTCAAACAGAGCTTGGATGGCGTGTACAGGTACAGCTGCCCATGGAGCTTCAACAAGATACCACAGTTCATCAGGAGTAGTGACTGGCGTATTGTGACGAACCAGTTGCTCGGCTACCATTGACCAGACGTTTTCAGTTAGTGAGAGATCTGGAGAATGTGCTGGCCAGGGCAGCAGTCGAACATTTTCTGTATCCAGAAAGGCCCGTACAGGACCTGCAACATGCGGTCGTGCATTATCCTGCCAAAATGTAGAGTTTCGCAGGGATCGAATGAAGGGTAGAGCCACGGGTCGTAACACATATCAGATGTAACGTCAACTGTTCAAAGTGCCGTCAGTGCGAACATCACACGGAATCAGCAACGACGAACGAAAAGATGTACCGGACCGGAATTCGAACTTGGGATCTCCTGCTTACTAGGCAGGTGCATTTACCACTGCGCCACCCGGGACACCGTGATATCCCAACTGCGCGGACTATCTCGCCACGTCTGACGGCCGATCCACATTGCCATCCCGCTGTCCCTATTCATTCCCTCCATGTTCGCTACTCTGAGTTTGTTAATTTGTGGTAAGATTTTATGGGGCCAAACTGCTGAGGTCATCGGTCCCTAAGCTTAGACACTGCTTAATTTACCATAAACTAACTTACGCTAAGGACAACACACACACCCATCACGAGGGAGGACTCGAACCTCCGTGGGAGGGAGCCGCGCGGTCCGTGACAAGGAGCCGAAGACCACGCGGCTACCCGCCGCAGCTTCGCTACTCTCAGATCGATACAGGAAGTCGGACGTATTTGTACATCCGCAATGATGGAGGTGAATCCATTTCCCAGCTAGGAAAATCAGTCAGTTATATGAAAACGTGGTGTCTGTCCTTTCGGACATGACTGAAAGAACAGACACCACGCCTTCCTATAATTATTATCTGAGATGGTTTTTCCAAAGATGAGTACTTGCAACATGAATGGATAGTTCGAGGCAAAAGCGCGGAAAGTGAATATGAATACTGCACGTGTGCGTTCATTTCGTTTTCGTTCCGAAGACTGTGAACGAGATTTGAGAAACGAACTTCTAGGGTTACCTTCAAGAAAAAAGTTATACCCACAGCAGTCTCCAGCGTAAACATTACGAACTGGAGTGTGGAAGACATTACAGATAGCAGAGATGTAAGCGGAAAGACAAGAAGTCAGTACGTAGATAACACTCAGAATAGTTATAACAAAAAAACCACCTTAAAATAAGTTAATTCATATAAATTTAATACTTTTTCACGCGGAATTGGATTACGGAGCGTTAGTGAATGACTCGTTACATCGTGTAGGAAATAACTAAATTATATTGCTCAGTTTTATTAGCTGTTGCTACCGGATACTTCATTTCTCGTGTAATTAGCCGATATTTTTTCCGTGTTCTCAAGAAGTGTTAACTATTTCAATGTAAGAATATAGTACAACTCGCAACTGAGCTCTTAAATCTGTACATTTCACATGCTATTCTAAGGAATTAAGAATAACACTTGATAAGATCTGTCCTTGACAGGCTGAAGGCTGTGAGATCAAAACCTCTCGATTAGTGGCAAATTTATCTTTAAACTGTATTGGAGTAAGCTATTGCTACGATTTGTGTCACTTACATCACTTTTTTCTATTATTTATTTGATTAATAATGAGAAAATAAAATTCATACCTTAGAGACCTGGCCGGCCGAAGTGGCCGTGCGGTTAAAGGCGCTGCAGTCTGGAACCGCAAGACCGCTACGGTCGCAGGTTCGAATCCTGCTTCGGGCATGGATGTTTGTGATGTCCTTAGGTTAGTTAGGTTTAACTAGTTCTAAGTTCTAGGGGACTAATGACCTCAGCAGTTGAGTCCCATAGTGCTCAGAGCCATTTGCCATATAGAGACCTGGAAATCATGGACAACACTGCGAAGCAAGAAATTTGCAAAATCGAGCTTTGACGACTTTACAAAATGCGTTACCGAAAAAGAATGAAAGTCGACCAGACCACACACATCTGATGATCCCGTTCATGAACTCAGTAAAACAGTTATTAAGGATTTAGAACTTAAGGAACTGAGGGTCCAGATTGAACTTAGTCTTACGTAGTGAAGCAAATGCTCTTCACCGTGTTCTGTCATTAAAGTGGGCAAAAAGGTCATCTGACGCTGAGGAAAGGAACCAAATTACACAGAAGTGTGAGCAATGTGTTGACAAATTGTTTCACACTACCGCAAATACAATGTCTGTTGAACGGAAGCAAAAAGGAAAAGTGGAATTCAGAGAACATTGTCCATTCATTATTCCAAGAACTCAATCGCCAAAACCTTGTTTGCAAAAGCGAAAAGTACCTTTGTTGTGCAGCATTTCAGAAATGGACAAAGGAATTTAAATGCAGACCACATACGCTCGAAGATATTCTATGTTTATTGAAGGCTAGGTCAAAAACTTTTACTACCCAAGAGACACTAGCAGTTTTGACATTTGACGAAATGAATGGTGATGTTAGCATATGTTACGATACGTCGAAGGACATAGTATAGCAGCCGGTCCACAATTCAGCGTTCAAGTTTGAATGACCCGTTGGTTGTGTAAGTTGTGGAAGCAACCGGTTTATTACGACTTCGACAATGTTATGATTAGTATTTTGCTTCAGATTATCATTAAGACAGTTGAGGAATCGGGAATAAATGCTGTAGCTGTGACATATGACACGGGTTGAAAAAATGTAAAAGTTTGAAAGGAACTGCGCGTCGATACAGATAAAACATATTTCGCAAATCCTTCGCTGTATCACATCTGAATTCCGTCCGGACAGGTCTTGGATGGTCCAACGGTATCGACCAGTCGCCGTGTCATCCTCAGCTCACAGGCGTCACTGGATGCAGATGTGGAGGGGCACACCGCTCTCCCAGCTGTATGTCAGTTTACGAACATCATGAATAGCTCAATATAGAATCGGTATCCAACATAGAGGAATGAATAATTCTGCTGCCACAGTCGCACAACCACGGGAGTAAGATGAGAGAGATCGCATACATGAGCATTGACAGTATTTCCCCCTCTGTCCATAAGTGCTTGGAACAGAAGAGTGTGTGGATTGTACTGGTCAGGGTGTAGTGGAGTTATGTGTAGACGCAAATAAGAGGAGACGGCGTGCACACATTCCTCTGTAAGCAGAAAATGACGATTTGTGTTGTCAGCGGCGGCGTGGAGTTATCGAGAAATATTTCATCAGTCGCTGACTGCAGTGATGGAACCGCTGCAATGCGGTCCCTAGCAGTGTCTCGCGTGAGTTTCGCTGCAACAAGAGCTGCGGAAAGTCGCAAGCTTTTGCGCCGCTCGCGAAGAAAATTGCGACGTTTTTCACCTGCTTAACGCGCAAAGCTGAGACCACCCTCCTACTTAACATCTCAAACGTCAAGTTACCTGCATCATTTTTTATCGCTAAAGGGAACAACGTGACATTTCAAAAGAAAGTGTCTTCAGCTTCTTAAATCCAAAAAAGTAAAGCAAATTGCTTGAACATGGCGGTGCCCTACACTTGATATACAATGGCGGAAGAAAATGGCAACACCAAGAGGGAGTTGTGCGACATTACACTTCTTAACAAATAGTGTACTCCTGAACTTAAATTTCGCCGGCCGGAGTGGCCGAGCGGTTAAAGGCGCTAAAGTCTGGAACCGCACGACCGCTACGGTCGCAGGTTTGAATCCTGCCTCGGGCATGGATGTGTGTGATGTCCTTAGGTTAGTTAGGTTTAAGTAGTTCTAAGTTCTATGGGACTTATGACCACAGCAGTTGAGTCCCATAGTGCTCAGAGCCATTTGAACCATTTGAACTTAAATTTCCACCTGTTTTAAGGATTGACATACAAAAACAACTTCATGGTCCAGCAGCACAGAATTCGTGCTTCTTTACCTTACTTGTAAATCTGAGAAAGTTACGTTTATACTGGGTTGCTTTTATAAGAAACTGTGAACATATTGGTGCTCTTTTTTAGGTATCATGGTTGACTATGGGGTGAGGAGCACTGAATGTTAATGAAATATCTTGCGATTGTACACGTTGGGGGAGGGGGTGGGGGACAGAAGAAGAGGCTAAAGGGAGATACTTGTTTTATCAAATAAAATTTTTTTATCTTATAAAGTTTCTCCTTTCAGTTGCAAGAGGGAAATATTTATCTTTTCTAATGTGCATGTTCACAAAAGTTTAAGCTCAGCAGTATTTTCGATGTATGAAGCTATTTTGTTTCCTGTTTAGAATTCCTTTCGTTGAAAACGACTGTATCCTAATGACTGGCAACAGTTACACATTTACCCATGTAAATTAGTTCACATTTCCAGTGACGATGTCAAACGGAAATAAATAAATAAATAAAAGAAACGAGTTCTTTGTAAGGGGGTTGGGGTAAGTTTCGATAACAAAATGGATCAAGTAAATATAGTTACTTGAATGTAAAATTTCCGAAGCTTACAGTGGGGCAAAGCGTCTTCTCATATTGATCTATGTTTCTTTCGACAGGATTCAGTAATACAGAACTATGATCTTCATTTGTAGCTTTACGATGGTAAAAAAATCTTTCATCTAACTAAAACTGCAGAATCCAAAACAATACCAAACAGTTTGTCCGAAAATAAGAGATTTATCGTGATAAGCACGCGCAAGCGTTTCTGCCTGCAACAGACCTGGCGTTCGCCGTGCCTAGCTGACGTGACGTCACCAACAAGCGCCGAGGCCTTCCTTTGAGTCGGTGTTGGTTATAGGCCCTCGTGGAAGTACCGAGAGGGAAGACCATTGTGTTCGGCATACGGGTCTGGCGCATGGTACTGCATCTACAGCAGCAATTTCAGCAGCAGTTGGCACTACAGTGACACAGTGAACCGTTACAAATCGGTTACTTCAAGGATAGCTTGCAGCCAGAAGCATTTTACCTTACATTCCACTGAGCCCAAACCACCGCGGTCTTCAGTGGCATAAGGCGAGAGGTCATTATAGGGCGGGGTCGAGGTCTGTTGTGTTTTTCTGATGGACGCTGGTTCTGCTTCGGTGCCAGTGATGGCCGTATATTGGCTAGAAGGATGCCAGCTCAGGGCCTGCAACCAACCTGCCTAGCTACTAGACACACTGGACCTACACTTGGAGTTATGGTCTGGGGTGCGACTTCGCGACAGTAGGAGCACTCTTGTGGTAACCCCACGCACCCTGACCTCAAATTTGTACATCAATTCGACCTATTGTACTGCCATTCACGGACAACATTGCAGGTTTTTTTTTTTCAACAAGATAACGCTTGCCCATATACCGCTGTTGTAAACCAACATTCTCTGCAGAGTGTCTACATGTTGCCTTGTCCTGCTCGATCACCAGATCTGTTTCCATTATGGTACATTATCGGACAACAACTCCAGCGTCATCCACAAACAGCATTAACGGTACATGTATTGACGGACGAAGTACAACAGGCACGCAACTCTATCCCACAACCTGACATCCGGCACCTGTGCAGCACAGTGCATGAACGTTCTTGCTTGCTTTCAACATTCTGTCAGAAACACCGGTTATTGTTGTATCAGCATTTCACATCTGCAATAGCTTATTTCGCGCTTACGTTAACCTGTGATCTTGGAGTGGGCCATATGTTACCTAGACAAATGTATTCCCGAAATTTCATTACTCTAGACCAATTACTTTTTGGTGTTACGATTTTTTTCCGTCATTGTAAAAGTGACGCTAGACTGGAAAGTACGCCATGATTTACAGTAATACAAACTACAGAAAATGCAAAATGACAGCTGTGATTCTATTTTCCTGAGAGGTCGTTGACCATACAATACGTAATTACAGGCCTACGTCATTTACTTCGATCTGTTGTTCAATTTTGGTACAAGTATTATGCACGATTAGACGAAAATCTGTGTTATAGGAATGAATGTGGGTTCCACAAACAATTCTTGTGGAGCGTAGTTAGGTAAACACTTACTGAATGAGATGATCCATTAGTAAGATGCTCGACTCATGTTATAGGCGAGAACGGATGTTCAGATTCCTGTTAAGTGACATAGGTTTAGGATTCCAGTTGCTTTCTAAAATTGGTTATTCGTGCCTTATTCGACCGGAAGACCTGGACAACAGCGATTAAATGTGCCCCAATTTATGCCTTATATCTCGGCTCTCGGAATGCAGTTGATGGAGCGACGTACTGTCACGTAGTGTACAAAATACGAACATACGGGGTATCGGAACAGTTTTGTGATTAGACTCAGGACTTCCATGTATTTCTTATCTGTGTGTAATTGTCGGATGTAAAAGTTACTTCGGGAATACCTTAAGAGATTGTGTACAGCCTTTAGTGTTCATCATATAGAGGACGTTTCACAGTTCATGTTACAAACTTCTAGAGGTTATATAGGGGAGTTAATAGACCAAGTTATACATTGGAACCGCGTCCGCAAACGATTCGTTTCCGTGTTACAAGGAAACTACTCAGTCACGCTGTAAATGTTTCTTACGCACTTCGCCTATCCACATTCATGAACGATACGATGAGGTGACGTCACGTAATGTCCTCTGTTTCCATTTTCCTCGATTTCATGCTTCCTCGTGATGCGTCAGCTGACATTACGGTGACTAGTACTGCAGCAACAGGATGCCTGAGTACACGTTCGCAAAGTACACCGATACGTTCTTAATTTGCGGTGAAGTTCACCGTCATGGATGAGAAGCTCAACATCTATGCCACGAGTACTTTCCTCGTCGTGTGACTCAATCTCATCCCATGTTGGAGGGAGTAGAACAGTGGCTGCAGGGAAGTAGGGAGTTCGCAAGTGATGGAGCAAACTATGGTGGTCCAAGAAGGTGGCGCACTGTTGTATTTGAAGACGAACGTCTTCATCCACATGAAGAACATCCGTCGACGAGTACTCGAGCCATTGCGCGTGAGTCACATGTGTCTCATTCGGCTGCCTGGCGTGAGCGGCATGAACAGCAGCTCCACCCTTATCATCCTCAGAAGATACATGCCATGCTCCCGGGAGGATTTTGTGCACGTGTCAATTTCTGTACTTGATTTTTAAACCGTTGCCTGGATATTCCTCAGTTTCTAAGCTGAGTTATTTTCGTCGACGAAGCGCATTTCAACGGGGAAAGTGCTTCGAACACTCGAAGTAGCCACATTTGGGATCAAGAAAACCCAAAAGCCACATGTACACGAAAATTTCAGGACACCTGCGGCTTAAATATCCGACGATGGTCGTGTGACAGGGCCATACATCCTTCCTCCCCACCTAACGAGTGCCACTTACTTGATATTTCTGCATCAAGCGCTGGTTAAGTTTTTGGAAGATGTACCATTGGACATTCGGCACGAATTGTGGTTCCAGCACAGGTTTCAGACAGATTATTTCCAGGGGCAGATGTGGACTCTGACCACAATCTATTGGTTATGAACTGTAGATTAAAACTGAAGAAACTGCAAAAAGGTGGGAATTTAAGGAGATGGGACCTGGATAAACTGACTAAACCAGAGGTTTTACAGAGATTCAGGGAGAGCATAAGGGAACAATTGACAAGAATGGGGGAAAGAAATACAGTAGATGAAGAATGGGTAGCTTTGAGGGATGAAGTAGTGAAGGCAGCAGAGGATCAAGTAGGTAAAAAGACGAGGGCTAGTAGAAATCCTTGGGTAACAGAAGAAATATTGAATTTAATTGACAAAAGGAGAAAATATAAAAATGCAGTAAATGAAGCAGGCAAAAAGGAATACAAACGTTTCAAAAATGAGATCGACAGGAAGTGCAAAATGGCTAAGCAGGCATGGCTAGAGGACAAATGTAAGGATGTAGAGGCTTATCTCACTAGGGGTAAGATAGATACTGCCTACAGGAAAATTAAAGAGACCTTTGGAGAAAAGAGAGCGACTTGTATGAATATCAAGAGCTCAGATGGGAACCCAGTTCTAAGCAAAGAAGGGAAAGCAGAAAGGTGGAAGGAGTATATAGAGGGTCTATACTAGGGCGATGTACTTAAGGGCAATGTTATAGAAAAGGAAGAGGAGGTAGATGAAGATGAAATGGGAGATATGATACTGCGTGAAGAGTTTGGTAGAGCACTGAAAGACCTAAGTCGAAACAAGACCCCGGGAGTAGACAACATTCCATCAGAACTACTGACAGCCTCGGGAGAGCCAGTCCTGACAAAACTCTACCATCTGGTGAGCAAAATGTATGAGACAGGCGAAATACCTTAAGACTTCAAGAAGAATATAATAATTCCAATCCCAAAGAAAGCAGGCGTTCACAGATGTGAAAATTAACGAACTATCAGTTTAATAAGTCACGGCTCCAAATACTAACGCGAATTCTTTACAAACGAATGGAAAAACTGATAGAAGCCGACCTTGGGGAAGATCAGTTTGAATTCCGTAGAAATATGGGAACACGTGAGGCAATACTGACCCTACGACTTATTTTAGAAGCTAGATTAAGAAAAGACAAACCTACGTTTCTAGCATTTGTAGACTTAGAGAAAGCTCTGGACAATGTTGACTGGAATTCCCTCTTTGAAATTCTGAAGGTGTCAGGCGTAAAATACAGGGAGCGAAAGGCTATTTACAATTTGTGCAGAAACAAGATGGCGGTTATAAGAGTCGAGGGACACGAAAGGGAAGCAGTTGTTGGGAAGGAAGTGAGACAGGGTTGTAGCCTCTCCCCGATGTTATTCAATCTGTACATTGAGCAAGCAGTAAAGGAAACAGAAGAAAAATTCGGAGTAGGTATTAAAATCCATGGAGAAGAAATAACAACTTTGAGGTTCGCCGCTGACATTGTAATTCTATCAGAGGCAGCAAAGGACCTGGAAGAGCAGCTGAACGGAATGGACAGTGTGTTGAAAGGAGGATATAAGATGAACATCAACAAAAGAAAAACGAGGATAATGGAATGTAGTCGGATTAAGTCGGGTGATGCTGAGGGAGTTAGATTAGGAAATGAGACACTTAAAGTAGTAAAGGAGTTTTGCTATTTGGGGAGCAAAATAACTGATGATGTTCGAAGTGGAGAGGATATAAAATGTAGACTGGCAATGACAAGGAAAGCGTTTCTAAAGAAGAGAAATGTGTTAACATCGAGTATTGATTTAAGTGTCAGGAAGTCGTTTCTGAAAGTCGATGTATGGAGTTTAGCCATGTATGGGAGTGAAACATGGACGATAACTAGTTTGGACAAGAAGAGAATTGAAGCTTTCGAAATGTGGTGCTACAGAAGAATGCTGAAGATTAGATGGGTAGATCATATAACTAATGAGGAGGTAATGAATAGGACTGGGGAGAAGAGGAGTTCGTGGCACAAGTTGACTAGAAGAAGGGATCGGTTGGTAGGACATGTTCTGAGGCATCAAGGGATCACAAATTTAGCATTGGAGGGCAGCGTGGAGGGTAAAAATCGTAGAGGAAGACCAAGAGATGAATATACTGAGCAGATTCAGAGGGATGTAGGCTGCAGTAGGTACTGGAAGATGAAGAAGCTTGCGCAGGAAAGAGTAGCATGGAGAGCTGCAGCAAACCAGTCTCAGGACTGAAGACCACAACAACAACAACAACATGATGGAACGGCAGTACATTTTGCAGCCTGCGTCCGAATCCATCTGAACATAGTCTACGTGGACAGGTGGATCGGTCGAGGTGGACCACATGCTTGGCCACCAAGATCCCTAGATTTAACCCCTTTGGACTTTTTCTTGAGGGGCCACATGAAGATTCGTGTTTACGGAACTTCTGTCCAGTCGGAGGTAGATCTGGATGCACGGATCAAATGGTTCAAATGGCTCTGAGCACTATGAGACTTAACATCTATGATCATCAGTCCCCTAGAACTTAGAACTACTTAAACATTACTAACCTAAGGACAGCACACAACACCCAGTCATCACGAGGCAGAGAAAATCACTGACCCCGCCGGGAATCGAACACGGTTGCACGGATCATGGCTGCGGCAGAAGTGATTAATCATACACCACGCAGGTTGGACAGGGTTTGTGTGAACTTACGTCGCAGATACACTGTGTGCACAGAACATGGTGGTTGCCATATCGAACAGCTGTTGTAATTTCACAGTAAATATGAATAAAATCTGTACTTTTTTTACATGGGTTCTTATTGTAATTTTCACATTACAATGTCTCTCAGATATGCGTGCATGTATGAAGGTTCAGATACTGTTCTGACGATTACAGCGGTGGTAAATGCTAAAAAATTGATACTCATTTTGCGAATCCGGATTGATGTCACCTGTTACTGACAAATGAAAGTCTGTGCTGGGCCAGTACTCGGACCCAGATTTCCCGCTTATCTCGAGCGGTCGCTCAAAGCTCTTCTGTTGAGCACGGCTCCATGACCGACCCAAACTTGCATGTGTCACGGGGTCCACAAACTTGTATCTGTTCCTCCAGACACGCACGCGTGTCTAAAGGACATTGTAATGTGAAAAGACGGGCACTGTATAAAGAGAGGCATTGTAACAGTGATGTATCCAAGCCTCGGCGGCCGAAATGACGGTAAAAATATATAATAATACCAGAAAAGATAAAACTTCCTAATGTTCTGCAAAATTATATTTATTTGGTCAAGAACCGGCTTTGGGATTCTCAGTCCATCGTCAGGTGATAACTGAATATCACGAACACTGATAAACAAGACTTTTGTTTGTTTGGTTTTTTTTTCGTCTCCACAGACTGTACTCTGTTCAGCCATCGAGTACACATGTTTACACAGAATACATAACTGTACAAAGAAAATACAAAAATGCATATTTACAGAATGGAAATCTCAAGCTTTTACCACAACAAACGTTTAAAAAGCAGACTGATAAGTAAACTAGACATATTTATGTAATCAATTCATACTACTTCTTAAATATAATAATAAATGATAAAGGTAAAAAAATATGAATCCTAGAGAATTTTCCCTTTTTTCTTAACAAAATTGACAATCACTTTATACAGACGAATATCTTAAGAAACATGGTGCGCGACTTACACAGATCTTATTTGTACAGAAGATACAGTGTTTGCATAGGAAACCATTACAATAATTACATTAACAAAAAAAGAAGAAACAAAGTTTTTACGTCGAGATATAATTTATAAATGGAGAGAAGCAAGGTTAATTTACAGTTTGAATCTAGTATTTGTAACGAGAACTTAATTTAACAAAGGAGAAAATGGAAAATGAGTCTGATCACTTAATACTAGGCTGCTATTATGTGTCATATATTTCCAATAGTGTCAACTTTCTGCTATTTTTTACAGAATGTAAAACTTCAAATTTTGCATCGTATGGCTGGTTTTCAGCTAAAAGATGATCAGCAAATCTCCAGTTGCTCTCATGTTCACGAAGCCTTATTGCCACAGCTCTGCCTGATTGGCCAACATATGCTTTCTCGTATTGCTTGCCAGTGATTTTATATATACCACTCTGTGGCAAGGTCTGCAATTTGTCTTTATTACTGAATAAAACTGATATGTTATTGACACTATAAAATACCGGACTGTAGTTGAGAGACCTCAACTTTTTTGCAAGATTGTCTGAAATGTTGACAATATGCACCAGGTTTTGTAACTACTGAGTGCTATTGGCCAGCATACAGAAGCGGTGTAATTTTATTAATTTTCTTTTTTCTCAGGATATTATCAATGAATTTGAAAGCCTGAGTCAGATAATGGAACAGATATAGATAGACAATTAAATACATCACTGCAACATTTAATCCCACAGCATAAGAAAATTCAGTTCTCAATGGACCTGGGAGGCTCTTCTATAAATTTCTTGGACCTCAATATTGGTATTGGTATAAGAAAACACATATTTAACATTTAAAGAAAAAACTTAGCTAGCTTCCAGCATCCAAACAGCTACAAAAATGTAGCTTTCCACTCAATGGTGCTTCGCCTCAAATCTGTTCCATTATCCAAATCAGCCTTTCAAACATAACTACAAACCATCAAATAAATCGTTTATAGCTATGGCTATAGCTCTGCCTTGATTCCTAATATTCTACGAAAAAAGGGAATAAATAAAATTACACCACATCTGTACTTTGGCTAACGGCAATAACTCAGTAGTTACAAAACCTGGTGCAGAATTCCATATATTGGTAACATTTCAGACAATCTTGCAAAACGTTAAGGTATCGCAACTACAGACCTGCAATTTACAATACTGATAACATTTCATAATTTTTATTCAATAGTAAAGACGTAGTATAACCCTTGGAACGGAATGCTGTGCAAAAAATTAATTGCAAACAATATGAAACAGTGTGTGTTGGTCAGTCAAGCTGAGCTGTGGCAATCAGGCTACGTGAACATGAGAGAAGATGGCGATTATTGAAGAATCGTTTAACCTGTGCTGATTATCTTTTGGCAGAAAGTTATTTATCTGATGTAAAATGTGAAGTTTTACGTTGTGTCAAGGAAAGCAGAAAGATGACCCTCCAGGAAATAATGGAAAACAACAAATATACGACACAGAATGCCCATCTAGTGTTAAATGTTCCTTTCTATTTTCCTCCTTGTTAAATTAAGTTTTCGTTACAAATACTAGATTCAAATTGTAAATTCAACTTTGTTTTCATCATCCGTTAAATGTAAATCCACATAAAAAATTTGATTACCCATTTTTTAGTTACTGTAGTTATTGTAATGTTTTCCTGTGTAAATGCTGTCGTTTTTGTATCTTCTGTATTAACAATATCTGTGTAAGTCGCAGATAATGTTTATCTGTGTTCCCGACACCTAAAGGTGACTTGAGAAGCCGAAAGTCTGTTAGTGACCAAATAAACATAATTTTGCAGAACATTAGGAAGAGTTTCCCTTTATAATATTATTACCATGTTCTACCAAGCACGGACGGAAAATTCAGTTAATGTTATCAAAATATTCGCCTCTCCCTGTGCGGGAATCACGCAATGTACGAGTGTAAGGGTTGTGAACCGCGTGATATTTGGAAGTTTGCGTCGGTCCCGGAGGTGCCCTTGGAAATAGCCGAAGGGCTTAGGGCGACCGCTCTCGACAAGAAAGAAATCCTGTTTCGAGTCCCGGTGTGGTACAAATTTTGATCTGTCACAAACAGTTGACTTCAATCTGCAGTAGCAAATTGCGAATCGTTTTTGTAGCACACCCGTAGCGCAAGATAGATGAATCCTAACAGTGGCGGTATCTGTCGGAAAATAGGCCGCTATAATCTACGCAATGTCACATGGGTTGGTGTGAAGACTGCCTTTCTCGATTACAGCAACCACTGGGCACTATCCTCCTTCCCCAGAAACCCTCCTGACGGTCTCACATAAAACTGTAATTTTAGTCAACAATGAATAAATTTTCGACTGCCAAGATCTGTAAAAATCACTTATTCATACAGATTACCGTTTCCGTTAATCCTCTGTTGCCATCTTCGGATCTGTAAAAGATGGGACCGAAAAGCTAGGTTACGGCAGCTAACATAACAGCACACACAATTACATCCTTGATTTTTAATACAAGAAGTAATAACATACCTATGTTTGCATAGTTATGCAATCTTCTCCTTCAGTACAGCAAGTGGTTCTGTACGATGTAGGTCCGTGTTGGTATCGCGAGCTATACCAGAAGTCGACAAGTCAGTTTTAAAATAACAGCTATGTACGAACATGTTATTACGCCGATTACAAGTGCTGCCATTCATCCATACTTCACAACCAACAGATCTCAGAGTAAACATTCTTTATGATACGTAAGTACATCAGCTGGTGCAGTGGTAGCACGAATCGATATTTTAATCTCACACTGGATTAAGGCTTGGATCTACTATTCCATATAATTACTATTGCCTAAATTATTATTATTATAACAAATAAGCGACGTCAGTATTCCACAGTTTTATGAAATTGTCTGTAAAATTATGTGCAAAATTCATAAAACATAATTTAGACATAAAAATTTCTTGAACTTTTTTTCATTTTAGAATTTTTTTATATTTTTTTTTTGTAAAACGTAAAAAAAATGTTTACAAATTCTTTACCAAATTTTTCTTTACGCAAAATCATATACAATATGACAACATATAACCACTTAAACACTTTCTGTGTTCATTTAATGGTGTCATTATCATACACATGTTACAACTAGCAGTACATAGAGCTTTTAAGTGGTTACAGGTTGTCATATTGTCAATGATTTTGTATAAAGATAGATTTGGTAATTTTTTTAAGAATTTTTATAAAATTTTAATGAAAAATTCTAAAATAGTTTTCTAACAATTTTATAAAATGATATAAAAAGCTTTTTATGTCTAAATTATGTTGTATGGATGTTGTACAGGATTTTACAGACAATTTTGTAATAATGTAGAACACTGCTTTGGCTTACAATAAATGTTATTATACGAGGGCAGTTCAATAAGTAATGCAACACATTTTTTTTCTGAAACAGGGGTTGTTTTATTCAGCATTGAAATACACCAGGTTATTCCCCAATATTTGAGCTACACAACACTATTTTTCAACGTAATCTCCATTCAATGCTACGGCCTTACGCCACCTTGAAATGAGGGCCTGTATGCCTGCACGGTACCATTCCACTGGTCGATGTCGGAGCCAACGTCGTACTGCATCAATAACTTCTTCATCATCCGCGTAGTACCTCCCACGGATTGCGTCCTTCATTGGGCCAAACATATGGAAATCCGACGGTGCGAGATCGGGGCTGTAGGGCGCATGAGGCCCTGAAGTTTTGTGAGCTCCTCTCGGGTGCGAAGACTTGTGTGAGTTCTTGCGTTGTCATGAAGAAGGAGAAGTTCGTTCAGATTTTTGTGCCTACGAACACGCTGAAGTCGTTTCTTCAATTTCTGAAGAGTAGCACAATACACTTCAGAGTTGATCGTTTGACCATGGAGAAGGACATCGAACAGAATAACCCCTTCAGCGTCCCAGAAGACTGTAACCATGACTTTACCGGCTGAGGGTATGGCTTTAAACTTTTTCTTGGTAGGGGAGTGGGTGTGGCGCCACTCCATTGATTGCCGTTTTGTTTCAGGTTCGAAGTGATGAACCCATGTTTCATCGCCTGTAACAATCTTTGACAAGAAATTGTCACCCTCAGCCACATGACGAGCAAGCAATTCCGCACAGATGGTTCTCCTTTGCTCTTTATGTTGTTCGGTTAGACAACGAGGGACCCAGCGGGAACAAACCTTTGAATATCCCAACTGGTGAACAATTGTGACAGCACTACCAACAGAGATGTCAAGTTGAGCACTGAGTTGTTTGATGGTGATCCGTCGATCATCTCGAACGAGTGTGTTCGCACGCTCCGCCATTGCAGGAGTCACAGGTGTGCACGGCCGGCCCGCACGCGGGAGATCAGACAGTCTTGCTTGACCTTGCGGCGATGATGACACACGCTTTGCCCAACGACTCACCGTGCTTTTGTCCACTGCCAGATCACCGTAGACATTCTGCAAGCGCCTATGAATATCTGAGATGCCCTGGTTTTCCGCCAAAAGAAACTCGATCACTGCCCGTTGTTTGCAACGCACATCCGTTACAGACGCCATTTTAACAGCTCCGTACAGCGCTGCCACTTGTCGGAAGTCAATGAAACTATACGAGACGAAGCGGGAATGTTTGAAAATATTCCACAAGAAATTTCCGGTTTTTTCAACCAAAATTGGCCGAGAAAAAAATGTGTTGCATTACTTATTGAACTGCCCTCGTACGACAATAATTTAGACATGTAATTATATGGAATGGTAGATCCATGCCTTAATCTAATGATGATAATATCAATTCGTGGTATAGTTGCGCCATTTGATGTTCTTATGTATCATTAAGAATATTTACCCTGCAATATGTCAGTTGTAGAACAGCGATGAATGTGAGCCCTTGTAGTCGGTGGAATAACATATGCGTAAATAGCTGGTATTTTAAAATTGACATGTTGACGTCACGTATAGCTCACGATACCAACATGGACATACAATATAACACTACTTGCTGCAATGAAGGATAAAATTGTGTAATGATGTAAACATAGGTATGTTGTTATTCCTTGTATTGAAAATCTTGGATATAATTATTATGTGTGTTATTATGTTAACTGCTGTGCAGTAGCGTTTTGGTCTCTCCATTGGCAGATCCGAAGATAGCAACAGGTAATTACCAAAACCGGTAATCTATATGAATAAAAGATTTTAGTAATCTTGATTGCTCGAAATGTATTTAGTGTTCATAATACTACAGATCGCCCCCACGCTGACGATGTTGGTAGCGTATAAGAGTATGTAATTTTTGTGGAACGGTGATCAGGAACTGTTGCCACGATCTGTTTCTGCTGTCTCTAGTAATTCGGCGACACTTCGCCCTCGCTGCCCGAAAGTCTGCGAGATTCCCATCAGTTGGTCGACGCTTGAATCCACGCAGAGCTGTGCAGGTCCTGCTCACTGCGCAGCAGTATTCGTCGCTCCATCAAGGGACAGGTTGCCTTTTGCAGCTGGCTCGAAGATGGCAGAGCGGGTGCTCCAGTGGCGTGGTGGATTACACTACTGGCCATTAAAATTGCTACACCACAAAGCTGACGTGCTACAGACCCGAAATTTAACAGACAGGAAGGAGATGGTGTGATATGAAAATGATTAGCTTTTCAGAGCATTCACATAAGGTTGGCGCCGGTGGCGACACCTACAACGTGCTGACATCAGGAAAGTTTCCAACCGATTTCTCATACACAAACAGCAGTTGACCGCCGTTGCCTGGTGAAACGTTGTTATGATGCCTCGTGTAAGGAGGAGAAATGCAAACCATCACGTTTCCGGCTTTGATAAAGGTCGGATTGTAGCCTATCGCGAATGCGGTTGATCGTATGGCAACATTGCTGCTCGCGTTGATCAAGATCCAATGACTGTTAGCAGAATACGGAATCGGTGGGTTCAGGAGGGTTATACTGAACGCCGTGCTGGATCCTAACGGCCTCGTATCACTAGCAGTCGAGATGACAGGCATCTTATCCGCATGGATGTAACGGATCGTGCAGCCACGTCCCGATCCCTGAGTCAACAGATGGGGACGTTTGCAAGACAACAACCATCTGCACGAAGAGTTCGACAACGCTTGCACCAGCATGGATTGTCAGCTCGGAGACCATGGCTGCGGTTACCCTTGACGCTGCATCACAGACAGGAGCGCCTGCGATGGTGTACTCATCGACGAACCTTGATGCACGAATGGCGAAACGTGATTTTTTCGGATGAATCCGGGTTCTGTTTACAGCATCATGATGGTCGCATCCGTGTTTGGTGACATTGTGGTGAACGCACACTGGAAGCGTGTGTTCGTCATCGCCATACTGGCGTATCACCCGGCGTGATAGTGTGGGGTGCCATTGGTTACACGTCTCGGTCACCTCTTGTTCGCATTGACGGCACTTTGAACAGTGGACGTTACATTTCAGATGTATTACGACCCGTGGGTCTACCCTTCATTCGATCTCTGCGAAACCCTACTTTTCAGCAGGATAATGCACGACTGCATGTTGCAGGTTCTCTACGAGCCTTTCTGGATACAGAAAATGTTCGATTGCTGCCCTGGCCAGCACATTCTCCTGATCTCTCACCAACTGAAAACGTCTTGGCAATGGTGGCCGAGCAACTGGCTCGTCACAATACGCCAGTCACTACTCTTGATGAACTGTGGTATCGTGTTGAAGCTGCATGGGCAGCCGTACCTGCACACTTCATCCAAGCTCTGTTTGACTCAATAACTAGGCGTATCAAGGCCGTTATTACGGCCAGAGGTGGTTGTTCTAGGTACTGATTTCTCAGTATCTATGCATCCAAATTGCGTGAAAATCTAATCACATGTCAGTTCTTGTATAATATATTTGTCCAATGAATGCCCGTTTATAATCTGCATTTATTCTTGGTGTAGCAATTTTAATGGCCAGTAGTTTATTTCGGTAACATGACCGGTCCATTCCTGAACGCCGTCACTGTTCAAACACAGCAGGGTGTATGAAGAGCGTCCATTCTGCATACTGACCACCCACAGTGGCGGCTTCCTTTCGGTGATCCGGCGACCACTCCGTCATATGAATGCAGGTCGGGAAGTGATCATTTGAGTGTACGCCACTGACCCTTCCCCCTGGGCCGGTGTGTTCGGGGGCTGGAGAGCACACCGAGAGGTCGATAGCGGCGGACGATCCTGTTACACTGCGGAAGTGCGTGCTGTGCGCCGTGTTCAACAAACACGGACATGAGAAGGCTCTCAGTTGTTCTGCTCTTGCGGCAGATGATTGAGGAGCCGTAAAACACACTGCGTGCATTAGAATGAGGAAGGTGCGGGGGATCTGAGTAAGGAAGTCATAGAGGGCCTCTCCGTGTAGCACGGGGGTAGTCATCCTTTCTTTACTCGCCGTCCACTTTTGTATCTCTGTTAAACCTTCTAACCGCCCACCGGTTTCACGGTAATGGTGATTTATAAAGTAGGGAGAAACTTTACTTAATTACGAGTGTTGCCCAGAAAGTAATGCACCATATTTTTTTTCTTCAACAATTCTTTATTGAACACAATGAGAATTACACAAACGAAAGATTGGTATTGGTTGGAAACGGTCTTGTTTGCAATTTTATTTTTTTATTTTTCAACTACGCGTTTCGCCTTATTTGGGCATCTTCAGGTTGATCTACATAGAAAACAGAGAACAAATACATTTATTTAAGAATCGTGATCGCGTTGTGCAGACTTGGATAACCTAAAAGCATGTATAAACAGATCAGGTACTGAAAGAGCAAATACCTTAATTTGGTATTTCTTAGAACGATGCTTTAGACCGTGTAGCCAAAGGGCATCGTCGAACACATCAGGCCAAAATCGCCTTCGTTAAACTCAGTAAAAACTAGAAATATAAAATATAAAAACAGATAAGAGAATTCACCAGTGATCGGACACTCAGAAATGCAATCATATTACCGAAGCTTTATGATAAGGCCATGCCTTCCTAGATGGACGTGAGTGACTCCAAGGCCTGCATAACGCGTTCCCGTTCACAGGAGTGAGTAATAGAATAAGATGGGGCTTGAGTGGTTAGCATAATGCACCACAGCGTCGTGTGCTAGTACTGACGCCTAATACAGAATCACCTCATTAGATGGCGCTGCCACGCAGCTGTTGGTAAGAATGAAGGATCGTAAACTGGATATACATAGCCAATGAAATTTCATAAATGTAATGCACATAAAACATTGATAATATGGAATTACTAGGAGCAGCACCTGTGCAATAACTTATCCTAAAAGTTTGACGAAGTAAAATACAAATGAGGGCGGTTAATTTAAAATGAGAAAACAGGGCGTATAATAGAACACACAGATGCAGTACCTAAACAGATTTTACGTATCATATATCACTAGAACGAGGCAATGCCACCTATTGAGGTGATTCTGTATTAGGTGTCAGTACTAGCACACGACGCTGTGGTGCATTATGCTTCAACCAATACTGTTAAGCACTAGTTTGCTGCATGCCACAGATGGATTGGACGAAAGAATGGTATTTTATCTACACACCATTTTTTTCCACGCTACCTCCATCCCGTTCTATGGCCTTCCTCCAGCGCGAAATAAGACCAGTCCTTGTCCTGGTGGCGGAACCAGTGCTTCGCTGTGTGAACCAGTTCTTCATCGTCCTCAAAATGTCTTCCACTAATGGCATCCTTTAACGGCCCATGTATGGGCCGAGAGGGCTATGTCAGCGCTGTAAGGTGGATAGGATAACTCTGTCCAACCATGTTTTGCGATGTGTTCACCAGTCCTCAGACTTGTGTGAGGCCGAGTGTTATCGTGTTGCAGCAAAACATCTCCTCGGTTGCTGTGGCGCCGAAGTCACCGGAAACGCGTCTTGATTTTGTTATTGTGTTGACATATGCTTCTGAATTAATGGTACCGCCTCTTGGTATCACATCAATGAGACGCACACCTTCACAGTCCCAGAACACGATGATCATGACCTTATCGGCGGAAGCAGTCAAAACGGTTCAAATGGCTCTGAGAACTATGGGACTTAACTTCTGAGGTCACCAGTCCCCTAGAACTCAGAACTACTTAAACCTAACTAACCTGAGGACATCACACACATCCATGCCCGAGGCAGGATTCGAACCTGGACCGTAGCGGTTGCGCGGTTCCCGAGTGTAGTGCCTAGAACCGGAAGCAATCGCTTTGAACTTTTTTTTCCTTGGGGAGTGGGAATGGCGCCATCGACTGACGTTACGTTTCGGGCTCAAAATGGTGAACCCAGGTTTCATCACTTGTCGCAATCCGGCACAAGGCGGCCTCCTACTCAGCTTCAAAACGTTGCAACAAATCAAGACAAATGTTTTTTCTGTGCGATTTTTGATCCAACGTTAAACACCGGCGGACCCATTTTGCACACAATTTTGAACATCCAAGTGAGCGAATAATTGCATCCACATTTCCTTTGCTGTTTGACAGATGCAGCGCCTACTGCAGAGTCGTAATGCGTCTGTCCTCGCGAATGACAAAATCAACTCGCTGCAACATGTCAGGTGTGAGACAGCCGTGGATGGTCTCCCCGATTGCTGCAGATCGTGGAGCTCCGCCGAACCGCCTTCTGATGACCTCACCCTCCGTGCCCAGCGACTAACTGTACTTCTGCCGACAGCAGATGCTCCATAGACTCTGCACAAGCGTTTGTCAACGTTCCCCACCGTTCCTTCCCTTGCAATGAGAAGTTCAATTGCTTGTAACGTACGTCACCCACAGACGCCATTTTGAAACTGTCCTGCAGCTACGCTATCTATCGGAAGTGATGGAAACTTGGCGCGCTCACTCTCCGGAGACTATACATACGTAATACATACGTAACGTTTCGCATTCGTAGCAATGTTTTCGGCGGAGAAAAAAAATGCGGTGCATATTGTCTGCGCAACCCTTGTAAATTAATAAAGCAGAGTTAATGAAAGTTAAAGCATATAATAATAATCACTTGCCAGATACTGTGTCAAAATTTTATGAAAATCTAGTTGACATGTTTTTAAAACCACTACCACCGGCCGCGCACCATGCAATCTGGAACCCCTACTAGTGGGTGGTGGGAACCAGGTTGACTGCCATTGGTGCAGCACATCGTATGGGGGCAGGTAGAGGGAACATATGGTCAATCTGTGACACACGTGCTCTGATACAACGATTGCTTGTAGGGCAGTTGTGATGAGAGAAGCGATGAGTGGAAGGCGTTGTTTAATAGCACAGCCACTTTCTCTCTGCTGGGGTCCTTTTATCTGGAAATGTAGCCATGTAGTTCAGGGGCGACGGGGAATTTGAAATGTGTCTACTGCAAACATAATCACATTCGTCTACCCTGAAGCAACAGACGAAGTTCTTCCACACGTGTCATGAACCCATTCAAGTTCCACTGAAGTATGGAAGCCATTTGAATGATGAAGTTTTCCTCCGTTGTTCCCCTGCGGTGGGGTGACTGTAACCAAGGGGGCGAGGGGCTGATTTAACAGAAATACCTTGTTAGTGCTCTCCTACTGTGAGCGTTATGTTCCGCTTCCACTTCCGCTGTTATTTCACTGGTAGGAAACATAGGTTGTTGGACTAGTTGTACAGGTCGGAAGCAGCCACATTTATGAGGTGCAGGATGAAGTGCTCGTCTCAGATGTCGAAGTCTGGGTGCCAACTTTACTCTTCTGTAGGGGCTACATCGATGCTGAAACAAGAGTCGGTACGGAAGTGGGCGGCTGTATGGCCTCAAGCGCCTTCTTTGCGTCAGAATACGAGATGTGCAGGACGACGTTAGTCTCCCGAATTTTCTTTTTTTTTTCTGCGAAATTAGGACATTGTTTGCTCCAAACTGGTTGGACGTGAAAGCAATTGACTCTCATTGAATAGTGAGTTCGTGGACAGTGGTCTCTTATCGTCCACACATAGCCCTCTGTTGCAAGCCAAGAGGGCGTGTCCGAAGCGTCGACGCTTAAAAAGCAGCACATATGATGTAGCGTTCGTGTAAATAAACAAGATAAAATTTTGCGAATTGAAATTTGGTTTACGCAAAGCTGTGCAATGATAATAATGTATTAACTAAATGATGTCACGTTTAAAACGTTAAGTTGCAAAGAGTTTGTTATTAAATAAAGGTTTTAATTCTCATAAACAAATATTGACTGCATCGAAGACTGTATATCAGGCTCTCTCGATTTATAGCAGTCAAACATGTGAATCTCGGTGGTTTATGTTTCCTGACAATATACCTTTCTGGATGTCTACACTTCATTTCATTGGAACGAATCAAACAACAACATGGAATCTTGAAGAGTCAAACAGGTACCAAAGTGGTCAGTGCATATGCAGGTATTATCTACGTAAAAATCAACTGTACAGAAAGATTTTTTCCCTTGTTCTTTAATCTTGCTTCTCAGGATGTAATGCGTTATGTAGTAACTTATTGTACATTAGTATCTGTGTTCGTGACCTACCCACACAGCGACTCGGATTACATTCTCGTACATACAGATACACTGAAGTGTCAAAGAAACTGGTATATGAATGCGTATTCAAATACAGAGATATGTAAACAGCCAGAATACGGCGCTGCGGTAGTCAACGCCTATATAAGACAACAAGTGTGTGGCGCAGTTGTTAGATCGGTTACTGCTGCTACAATGGCACGTTATCAAGATGAGTTTGAACGTGGTGTTATAGTCGTTGCACGATCTTTGGGACACAGCATCTCCGAGGTAGCGATGAGGTGGGGATTTTCCCGTATGACCATTTCACGAGTGTAAGGTGAATATCAAGACTCCGGTAAAACATCAAATCGCCGATATCTCTGCGGCCGGAAAAGATCCTGCAAGAACGGGGCTAACGACAACTGAAGAGAATCGTTCAACGTGACAGAAGTGCAACCCTTACGTAAGTTGCTGCAGATTTCAATGCTGAGCCATCAACAAGTGTCAGCGAAACACATCGATATGGGCTTCCGGAACGAAGGCTAACTGGCGTACCTTGATGATGGCACGCCACAAATCTTTACGCCTCACCTGGGCCCGTCAAAACCAACATTGGACTGTTGATGACTGGATACATGTTGCCTGTTCGGACGAGTCTCGTTTCAAAGTGTGTCGAGCGGATGAACGTGTACGAGTATGGAGACAACTTCATGAATCCATGAACCCTGCATGTCAGCAGGGGACTGTTCAAGCCGGTGAAGGCTCTGTAATGGTGTGAGGCGTGTGCAGTTGGACTGATATGGGTCCCTGATACGTATAGATACGACTCTGACAGCAGACATGTACGTAAGCGTCCCGTCTGATCACCTGCATCCATTCATGTCGATTGAGCATTCCGATGGACTTGGGCAATTCCAGCAAGATAATGCGACACCCCCAAGTCCACAACTGCTACAGAGTGGCTCCATAAACACTCTTCTGAGTTGTAACACTTACCCTGGCCACCAAACTCCCCAGACATGAACGTTATTGAGCGTATCTGAGATGCCCTGCAACATGTTTTTCAGAAGAGATCTCCACCTCCTCGTACTCTTACGGATTTATGGACAGTCCTCCAGGATTCATGATGTCAATTCCCTCCAGTACTACTTCAGACTTTAGTCGCGTCCATGCCACGTCGTGTTGCGGCACTTCTGCTTGCTCGCGGGGGCTCTATACGATATTAGGCAGGTGTACCAGTTTCTTTGGTTCTTCAGTGTAGACACATGCAAATAGACTGATAGGTCAATGGCGGAATCCACCCAGTTCGCTCAGAGGCAAACATAAGAAGAAGGAACTGAATCCGGAGTGATACCAACATTGAGAGACATAAATGAGAAACGAAATTCCTGCAGTGATTACGTACAAATCGTATACATGTTCTTTTTATTTGAAAATCAGTCTCTGGACACAAAAAATTAACTAATTTTATAGTTGATGTTACAAGGATTAGGTACACAGGGCCTAACTTTAAGGCGAGAATGTCCACTGCAGTACACCGGACAACTTCGATAGACTGAATGTCAGGATGAAATATGGTGACTTCAGGAGCTTACTGTCGGTCTTTTTCATGAGATTCTGAACTTTGGTGGCACGTTTGTTTTCCCATTCCTTTTCGATTTCCTTAGTATCTATTACATCCATAACGGCTGGCACTTTACAACCAAGTGTGCTGCACAATGTTGATACAATATTCTCCGAGTAGTTTGGCATTAACATCTTGTTTATTTGGGTAGCTTTCAGTGTCTCGATCAGCAACTTACCAACACCCAGCCTGTTGACAGATTTAACTCGCCTTCTAGAGACTTTTGAGTATAGAAAGACGACAGTTTCTCAGACGGACCCTTTACACATTTAACAACAATAAATACATAATTTACCACAGAATATGGTTTATTATTTTGACTGTCTTCCTCAGGCGTCTCACGATATCGCTTGGGGATCTAGATGTTAATACCGCCCAACGTGTGTGAGGTGTGGCAGGTTCCCCAGAGGTTGCCCGCTAACGACTGTCCCACCTCAACTCCCTTGCGTCTCAGCGGCGCGCAGCACGACTTGATACTGAGTTTCTTTAGTTTTTTTAACTTTTTTTACCACACTTGCGATCCGGACAATGAAATTAAGATCTTCTTTCCACGTGACACACAAGGTTCTATCGCCGCGCCGCATAGTGCTCGCTGCCATCTAACGAAAGCTGAACTCCCTGATGTGGCGACACGGCAGGAAAAATATGTAAGTGGAGGAGAGACGAATAGCCCACCTCTAGCGACGATACACCGCTACTGGGGAAAACACAGACACAGTAACTTTGACCAAAGGCAGAGTGTTACGCGCGTCCACTGGCAACGTGTGTCTTGTAATCGGCGAAACTACACTCCTGGAAATGGAAAAAAGAACACATTGACACCGGTGTGTCAGACCCACCATACTTGCTCCGGACACTGCGAGAGGGCTGTACAAGCAATGATCACACGCACGGCACAGCGGACACACCAGGAACCGCGGTGTTGGCCGTCGAATGGCGCTAGCTGCGCAGCATTTGTGCACCGCCGCCGTCAGTGTCAGCCAGTTTGCCGTGGCATACGGAGCTCCATCGCAGTCTTTAACACTGGTAGCATGCCGCGACAGCGTGGACGTGAACCGTATGTGCAGTTGACGGACTTTGAGCGAGGGCGTATAGTGGGCATGCGGGAGGCCGGGTGGACGTACCGCCGAATTGCTCAACACGTGGGGCGTGAGGTCTCCACAGTACATCGATGTTGTCGCCAGTGGTCGGCGGAAGGTGCACGTGCCCGTCGACCTGGGACCGGACCGCAGCGACGCACGGATGCACGCCAAGACCGTAGGATCCTACGCAGTGCCGTAGGGGACCGCACCGCCACTTCCCAGCAAATTAGGGACACTGTTGCTCCTGGGGTATCGGCGAGGACCATTCGCAACCGTCTCCGTGAAGCTGGGCTACGGTCCCGCACACCGTTAGGCCGTCTTCCGCTCACGCCCCAACATCGTGCAGCCAGCCTCCAGTGGTGTCGCGACAGGCGTGAATGGAGGGACGAATGGAGACGTGTCGTCTTCAGCGATGAGAGTCGCTTCTGCCTTGGTGCCAATGATGGTCGTATGCGTGTTTGGCGCCGTGCAGGTGAGCGCCACAATCAGGACTGCATACGACCGAGGCACACAGGGCCAACACCCGGCATCATGGTGTGGGGAGCGATCTCCTACACTGGCCGTACACCACTGGTGATCGTCGAGGGGACACTGAATAGTGCACGGTACATCCAAACCGTCATCGAACCCATCGTTCTACCATTCCTAGACCGGCAAGGGAACTTGCTGTTCCAACAGGACAATGCACGTCCGCATGTATCCCGTGCCACCCAACGTGCTCTAGAAGGTGTAAGTCAACTACCCTGGCCAGCAAGATCTCCGGATCTGTCCCCCATTGAGCATGTTTGGGACTGGATGAAGCGTCGTCTCACGCGGTCTGCACGTCCAGCACGAACGCTGGTCCAACTGAGGCGCCAGGTGGAAATGGCATGGCAAGCCGTTCCACAGGACTACATCCAGCATCTCTACGATCGTCTCCATGGGAGAATAGCAGCGTGCATTGCTGCGAAAGGTGGATATACACTGTACTAGTGCCGACATTGTACATGCTCTGTTGCCTGTGTCTATGTGCCTGTGGTTCTGTCAGTGTGATCATGTGATGTATCTGACCCCAGGAATGTGTCAATAAAGTTTCCCCTTCCTGGGACAATGAATTCACGGTGTTCTTATTTCAATTTCCAGGAGTGTAGTTCGCTGTTCGCAGTCTTGAGCATCTATGGGAAATGGCTGAAGCACAATGAAAGCACAAACAAGCGACAAAGTGTTGGACGTCCGTGTCTCATTACGGAATGTGGAGATCAGAGGCTAGCCTAATCTCTAAAGTGCCTTATCTTCTTTTTATTCCGAGCACTTCACTCTTAGACTTACATTTTTATTATGCCCTCTACGTCCATCTACATATTGTACGTTACCAGTCTTTACCTCTCCGATGATTACTAGCATCATGCACCACTTACACTGTCCAAATCGTTTTCTAGGTCGACTTGTTCCCACTTCCCCCAGTTATTTCAGAAATTTTTAACGAAATACTACCATATCTGGCCGGTCGGTGTGTCCTAGCGGTTCTATTCGCTTCAGTCTGGAACTGCGCGACCGCTATGGTCGCAGATTCGAATCCTGCCTCGGGCATGGATGTGCGTGATGTCCTTAGGTTAGTTAGGTATAAGTAGTTCTAAGTTCTAGGGGACTGATGACCTCAGATGTTAAGTCCCGTAGTGCTCAGAGCCATTTGAAGTACCATATCTTGCTTGATCACAAGTTTTACAAAGCTCTGTCATACTCCGATACTGGATCAAGTGAGTCCTCCATATCGACACATATCGATGTGCCCTCCGCCACACACCGTTGGGTGGCTTGCGGAGTATAAATGTAGATGTAGACACCCACTTCTTCTCCTGTTAAGTTAGCAAACATTTTCCTCCTCTCTTACAGTTTTTTATGCAGTCTTTCCATTTATCTGCTCTGCTCTCTGAATTTACAGTAGAAACGTTTTGAACCACAACGTTGGTGGATATACTTTTAAATTCTCCGAAAGTAATTTGGCCTCTCTATTTGAAAAATGTGTCATGTAAACAATAATTTCTTTTTGAATATCCTTAAATTTTTCCTGCTGCTATTTCACTTTTGCCACGTTGATTGCATTTCTAATTCACTTATATTACTGTGTACTTTCTCTTTCTGAACAGTTTTGTTTTACGTTCTGTCGTCTACTGATTGAAAAATTCCTTCCATTATCTGCAGTTTCTTCACACTTACC
Source organism: Schistocerca piceifrons (assembly GCF_021461385.2). Lineage (NCBI taxonomy): Eukaryota > Metazoa > Arthropoda > Insecta > Orthoptera > Acrididae > Schistocerca > Schistocerca piceifrons. Next base: position 1,140,272,757 of record NC_060138.1, read on the forward strand.
TTTATTATGATACCTACATCCAATATATGATTTTCGGAAGCTCTGTTGTATTATAACATAGTTCAACTGATATCATTCCGTGATTCTTGGTATTTTCCAAGCGCCCTTTCTCCAGATGTAATTCTTGAATGGTGTACCAACTGCTTTTGCTTGTGGCGTCAGCATGTATAATATAACTACAGTTGATCGCGTTGATTTGGTTTCTGATGAGAATCGTCTTCTCGCTAAACTGTTCACACTAACTCATTATTTACACTACTCTCCTATTAATAACGAATGCTACTCCTCTAATACCATTCTCTAATGTTTTTGGTAGTTCCTTATTTTGATTTGGTCATAAATCTCAAATACATTTCACTTCACTGAACTGTATTAGATACAGTTTCAGCCTTTGCTTTTCCCTTTCCAGGTTTTGTATAATGGTACCCTTTCGTTGGTGCTTCGCTCTTTTTCTTATGCTCACGTCCGTTTTTCTAGTCCCCTCCCGGAGATCCGAATGGAGGATTACGAAATCTATTGCCAAAGAGAGAACATCGTGACACAGTTTTAGTTACAGGCCACTGTTCCTGCAAATCATATACCACGTCTTCAATACAGTAGATTTCATAATTGCTTTCGGGGTTTACACGTTCTTTATTCACAGTTAATTACTACCATCAAAATGAGTATACATCAATTAACGAATATTTGTCATATTTCGTTCTTACTCATCATCACAAATACGTATCAAAGAGGCAGTAACATCCAATCACAAACGGTCACTTGTGACTGTTTTACTGCAGCTTCTCTCTCGAATACGTAACAATGTAACCATTCTACTTATGCCGAAGCTCTTTCCTCAAGCACCACAACTATTTGGCTGGTTACTTTGCAATCTAATATGTCATAGGTACACACTCCTATTTTCGTACGTTTTTTCGACACACACTGGACAAAATATTAATGATAGCCATGTACAGCATGAACAGGCAACTGTAATGAGAAAGTTATGACGCCGTCGTAATAAATAAAGTGTACATGGATCATTCTAAACCTGTAGGCGGCGATGGGCTACATATTTTGTATGTTTTTATAAACAATTTTAATACAAACATCAAGAAACAGAGAAGGGCAATAAGTACGAAACGCTTTCGGTATGGTCATTAACAGTAGCTGGTTCAAAGCTTTCTACTAATATAATTAAACTGGAAATTTACGGGTATGTGACGGCGCCGTGACATTGTTTATAAAATATATCCTGTTACGTTTTATTGAAGATGGCATGACAACAGCAGCGAAATTGTTTTTCTCTCGACTGTACTGCATGCCTGTATACGAGATTGCTGCTCGCTGAATGTGTTAATCCGAATGCGTCAGCTTGCTGTCCGTCCAAACTACCATTTTACCCCAGAGGTAATTCTCTGATAGGGTTACTGCCAGTTGCAATTGCCTCTGACAGCCCTCTAGCTTTTGTGTTATATTCATTCCGTCTGCATAGAGGATTAGTCAGACGTGTGGACGTAATCCTCTGCTCTAGTTAAACAAGTTTTCTCGATAGAGCTTTCTTCAGAGATGACTCTGACCATATTTCAAACATTGTCTAAACTAAATTACAAATTAAATAGAAGGTATGGTTGTCCTGAATCAGAAAGTTTCTCGGACACCACAGTTCTTCACTAGGAGACAATACCCCGTCTCCTAACTTCGAATTTACTTATGGAACCAATTATACAGGAGACTACATTTAGAGACGGATTGCGGGCCATGATGTAGCTTCACATCCGTTGAATAAATAGACCTGTATCACTGATGTCGATTTGCAGTAGAAGTTCGGAACATATACTGTGTGTCGAACATTACGAATTACCCCGAAGAAAACGAACTAGTGACACACAGTCAGCACGAATTCAGGAAACATCGCTCTCCTGAAACACAACTAGCTCTTTATCCGGATGAAATGATAAGTGCTATCGACAAATATATCTCAAATTGATCCCATATTTCTAGGCTCCTAGAAGGCTTTTGACACCATCCTTCCCAAGCACCTTCTAATCAAACTGCGTTTCTATGCAGTATCGTAGCAGTTGTGCGACCAAATTACCGAATTTTCCCAAAAACGTCATAGTTCGTAGTAACTGACGGAAATTCGTCGATTAAAAGAGAATTAATATCTGGCGTTCCGCAAGAAAGTATTATAGGCCCTCTGCTGTTCCTGATGTACTGGCAGTTTTTCACGCATCTCAATATTTTTTAGGTCATATCTCCTGGAACATACGTCGCACAACCACATAATTTTGGACATACGTTTGCTATGTATGTGGACAGTGCAAAACGATTTAGAAAAAATATCTGAATGGTGCGAACAGTGGCAGTTGACCCTAAATAACGAAAGGTGTGAGGTCATTCACATGAGTGCTAAAAGGAACTCGTTAAACTTCGGTTACACGATAAATCAGTCTAATCTAAAAGCCGTAAATTCAACTAAATACCTAGGTGTAACAGTTACGAACAACTTAATTTCGAAGGTTCAAATGGTTCAAATGGCTCTGAGCACTATGGGACTCAACATCTGTAGTCATAAGTCCCCTAGAACTTAGAAATACTTAAACCTAACTAACCTAAGGACATCACACACATCCATGCCCGAGGCAGGATTCGAACCTGCGACCGTAGCAGTTGCGCGGTTCCTGACTGAGCGCCTAGGAACCGCTAGACCACCGCGGCCGGCAATTTCGAAGGAACACATAGAAAATGTTGTGGGGAAGGCTAACCAAAGACTGCGTTTTATTGGCAGGACACTTAGAAAATGTAACAGACCTACTAAGGAGACTGCCTACACTACGCTTGTCCGTCCTCTTTTAGAATACTGCTGCGCGGTGTGGGATCCTTAGCAGATAGGACTGACGGAGTACGTCGAAAAAGTTCAAAGAAAGGCAGCACGTTATGTATTATCGCGAAATAGAGGGGAGAGTATCATAGAAATGATACAGGATTTGGGCTGGAAATCATTAAAAGAAAGGCGTTTTTCGTTGCGACGGAATCTTCTCACGAAATTCCAATCACCAACTTTTTCCTCCGAATCCGAAAATATTTTGTTGACACCGACCTACATAGGGAGAAACGATCACCACGATAAAATAACGGAAATCAGAGCTCGTACGGAAAGATATAGGAGTTCATTCTTTCCGCGTACTATATGAGATTGGAATAATAGAGAATCGTGAAGGTGGTTCGATTGAACCGTCTGCCAGGCACTTCAATGTTATTTCCAGAGTATCCATGTAGATGTAGATGTAGAAAATGTTTTCCTAATACAGTTAGTGGTAAAGGAGTAAAAAGGAAATCGTCATACCTGATGCTGAAATGTTACTGCATAACAGTGAAAATCTACTAAGCGACAAACTTTTTTCCTTTCATGGTTTTGTGAGTGCTGTCAGCGAGAAAATTTTCGCACGGATCTGAAATTATGTGTAAAGATTGTTGCAGGTGACTAACTGTTCTCATTCTCTAATAACGTATGATTACAGTCTGGGCATTTGCGTGCAGTGAGTTACACTGCTTCAAAACATGTACGCAGTTCACAATTGTAATATTGTCTTACTGTATTGAACCCTTCACGTTGTTGTTGTGGTCTTCAGTCCTGAGACTGGTTTGATACACCTCTCCATGCTACTCTATCCTGTGCAAGCTTCTTCATCTCCCAGCAACTACTGCAACCTACATCCTTCTGAATCTGCTTAGTGTATTCATCTCTTGGTCTCCCTCTACGATTTTTACCCTCCACGCTGCCCTCCAATACTAAATTGGTGATCCCTTGACGTCTCAGAACATGTCCTACCAACCGATCCCTTCTTCTAGCCAAGTTGTGCCACAATTGTCTCTTCTCCCCAATCTTATTCAATACCTCCTCATTAGTTATGTGATCTACCCATCTAATCTTCACGTAAAACCTCTTAATCGGTAAATTATTTCACCATTTTAAATTTTAAAACGTGGTCACTATTTGTGTGGAATACTGAATATCAAATGTTTGTTGCCCCTTGAATCTGTTAAGTAGGCAACCTGCAACTGGGCTTTGTCTCGAGGTAGTCGCTAAGTAATACACAGGAGCGGACAAAACACGGAAAAGCCAAAAAAACGAGACACTTAATACAGTGTAAGTGACCCTCTGGCGTTCAAAATAGCTCCCAATTGTCTCAGAATGTATACAAACGGGTCCTGTATGATTTTCAAGAGAATGTAATACCATTCTTCTTTCAAAATATCTAAAAGTTCAGGTAAGGATGATGGAGGTTCTTAGTGATCACGTAACATCCTCTCTAAAGTAGACCACAAGGGCTCAATACTATAGAAATCTCGTGAATATGGTAGCCAGGGGGGATGCTAAATTTATCCTCATGCTCACAAACCAGTTCTGGGCGTTGCGAGCTGTGTGAACCGGGTCTTGGAACACAGCGACACCATTCGGAGACGAACGTTGTGTCACAGAATTGTCCTTATCGGCCAAAATGGCCGTATAAACCTTAGTAGAAATGCACCCTTGCAGAGATACATTGGGGCTCATGGAATACCACGATGTGCCTGTCCAAATCATCACTGAATCCCGCCTTGGTTCACTCTTGAGAGATAAGCTCGACCAGAAGTTGGAAACTGTGTGAAGCAAGATTTATCCGACCGCATGACTTTCTTCACTTACTCGATAGCCCAGGTTTTAGGGCTTCGGCACCACGTTTGTCTCTTATGGAGTCCAGATATCTCTCCAGACAGTTCAAGATTCGACTGTACAAAAACCTGATCCAGCCTGTTGTCCTATATGGCTGTGAGACATGGAGTATCCGGAAACAGGACTTACATAAGCTCCTTCTTTTGAGAGAAAAGTGCTTCGGAAGATCTTCGGTTCAGTTCTGGAAGCAGATACAGGGGAATGGAGGATAAGATACAACCGAGAGCTTGAGGAACTATACCAGCAGCCCAACATAGCAGGAACTGTCAAAGCCAAACGAATGCAGTGGGCCGGCCATGTGGCCCGGATGGGGGATCACAGATGGCCTCGGAAGCTCCTGGATTTCACACCTACAGGAAAGAGACCGCCAGGGAGACCCAAGAAGCGTTGGAGGGATGGACTCCATGAAGATTTAAACCAAGTGTCAATAGATGTGAATGGATGGCGGATAGCAGCAATGGACAGAACACAGTGGGGGAGGAAACTTGTAGATGCGTGCCGTCGACTGGGCCTGATCACGTAGTAGTAGTAGTAGTAGTAGTAGTAATTGTAGTAGATGAGTGCCCCATCCTTGTCAAACTGGACCTGCTCGGCCTGTAAGATCTTCTTCTATTCACTGTATATACGAATTACATCATTTCTATTGTGCTTAAATTGTAATACCACGACATGTACAATATCCATGTAAAAGTGATTTTTTTTTCGGATGAATGATACTGCCATATAGAGTCTTGTATTATTGTACTGTAAAATGCCAATTGGTATGCTGGTCGTAGAGAGTACGTCAACAAAGCTTGCCATTCTCGACATATACTGATCGGTATTTAGTCTCCCTTTATCAGTTACCAAAGCAGTCGTTTCGTCAAATGCCTTAGTTCCCTAGACAGTGATTGCAGGACTTGGAGAGGTACAATTCTCGATAATGGCTGTTTCCTGTGACCTTTCGCCAAGTCTACGTCGGTGATGATCAAGTCACCACAGACAGAAGAGAGACTCACCGCTGGACACCACGGAATACCGCCCATTGTCCCAAATGGCTCTGTATCATCGACGTCTCTGTTCTCTGTGGTATACTGTCACGGATAAACGACGCATGGAAAGTCGAGAATTAAATTCAGCTTCCAGTAATCTGTTACTGATGGGTTCGTGGTGAGGCTCTGCCTGTAAACCCTTCCCAGATTCGAGCTGTTACTTTTCGTCCAGCAATCCTACACTCTTCCCGTCGTCTAGGTTCTTCTCATCTTTTCTTACAGTTGTCCATCTCTCTTTTATTTTTCTTTATTTTTGCTCCAGTTCCGTGGAGCCAAATGGAGGAGCGAATCTCTATGGTCACTGAATGAGTTAGTTCATGAAATTAACGTCAGAAATGTAACAATAGGTAAAATAAAACGTACACGACTCCTATGCGAACGACAAGCTGCGAGTATAAGTTAGCATAATCAACAATATAACATTTACATCTACGTCTGCAGTCTGCGAACCACTGTGAAGTGCGTGGCTGAGGAAAAGCCACACTGTGCCAGTGATTAGGGTGTTTTCGCCGTTCCATTCACATACGGAGCTTATATGGACAACGTGACATGTGGAGATTTGGATGAGGCCGGGAGGCGTGCACGGGTAGCCGAAGTGATTATCGCGACAGCTCGTGATAAGCGGAAAATTCGAGTCCTGGTCTGGCAGAAATTTTCATGGGTCACCAATAAATTGTACACCGTATTGGCAATTTGCGAATCCATTTCGTAATATTTACAACAGCTGTTATCGTCAAAACAGTGTCAGATCCTACAGACAGGCATCCATATCTGAAGGACATTGTTTTGAAAGGTCCAGACATTGTAAAAACACAGACATTCTAATAATCAACAATCAAGCACTTTAGTTAAATCATTGAAGACACTTTGTGTTCACAACTTTCTGTTTAATACGTCAGTGCCTTTTAGGGAAAGACGATATAAAGTTGTCGAGTGTTAAACCTAGTCTGAAATCAAACTGCATTACTATACTGTATCTGTAGCCTCACTCTATATGCTCTTATAGTAGGAACCTTCCCGGCATTTGTCTGAAGTAATTTAGACAAACCAAGGAAAACTTAAATGAGGATGGCTTTATTCGGTTTATCCCGAGTATACAATTCTGTTTTAGGAAGAAGTTACTTCATAATATAAAAGGCTAGTGCTACAGAATGAAATTTTCACTCTGCAGCGGACTGTGCGCTGATTTGAAACTTCCTGGCAGGTTAAAACTGCGTGCCGGACCGAGCGTCAAACTCGGGACCATTTTCTTTCGCAGGCTACACTTTTCATCCATCTCTCACATTCTAGTCACTGCACACACTACACATAATAAGCACATGTTATTTCAGAATGTATGATTACTACACACTCTGACGTCGACTATATGGACCATGTTCTGTGTATTGAAACCTCGCATTTGCTAGTCTGAGAAATTAACTTACCTCATGTTTGAAAAATGTCATGATTACCGCCTTGAGCTGGTCACAGAATCTTTAGCTGAACAATCAGTTTCGGTTGACTAATCATTATGAGGTATATTACATAAGTAACAGTAAGATTTTGAACTCCTTTAATGATAATGGTATTTTGGAGGTTGTTAAAAACCCGCTACCTAAATTCATAAGTGTGATGATATCTATAGTTAAGAATGCCGAAGTTTTGTTGAAAACCAAAAGAGAGAAGAGTTGTGTGCTCATGATGAGTCCCAAAATGCCTACTTTAACGTCACGGGTTAAGTTACGTGAAAAAGAAAAATATATCCGCCCGGTGGTTAGCAACAGCTTCAGCCAAAATAAAATTAAAGAATATGTACATTGGACACTGTCCACTGCTTAAAAACAGTACATTAATGACCTTAGGCTACCGAGTGAATGTATTTTGTTGTCCTTGAATATCAATAATTAATACACTAATTATCCGATAACAGAAACTTTAGAGCTGGTTCGGAATAATCTTGTTTTCCTAACAAAGCAGAATGAGCTAGTTAATAAAATTGTACTATAAAAATGTTATAACAACGATATAATCGTCTCTTTTAGCGGGAGTAAGGACGAGAAGCTCAGGCTACAAGGAATTTTTAACTCTTTACACCATAATTTAAACTACACTATGGAGTTTGAAGTAAGGGCTCTCTTAACTTTTTTGAATTATGGATAAGTAGGAATGCCTAGTGTTTAGAATACGAGGTCTTTCGTAAGACGACAACAGCAGATGTCAATATTGCTGCGAATTCTAATCATCCCCCATAGCAGAAGAAAGCCTTTTTGCCATTAACGTTCCACAGGTTAAAAGAATTTGCACTTGACCAGAAGGCTACCGCTAGGTAAATAGCCTCCACTATACAGACAGGGATTGGAAATGGACTCAGAGAAAGTGATATTAGGGAAATGGCTGAAAAAATTCTGTCACAGGCTCATGAAGGGGCCGGAGCAGAGAATGAAGAAGTTAGATGTGCTGCTGTGAAGTATGTTGGCCCACCCTCTCTGAAGATTAGTAATGAGTTTAATATGCATAACGTGGTGGTAGGTTTCAACGCTAATACCAAATTGGGGAAGCCTCTCAGTCATAGTACAGAGTAGCCGGTTAGGGGGGAAGGGGGCTATAAGATTAAGTGTGAAGCTTGTGACAAGTTTAACATCGGACACACTGAGAGGGAGTTCAGAACGCAATATAGAGAACACGGTTATCTTGGCTGTTGTAGTGCATTAGGAGCTTATTTAAGTTAGTGCAACCATCAGCTCTGTGATATGGAAAACAATTTACGGATTCTTCATTGTAGGAATAAAGGTGCTTATGCTTTTAAACTCATATCTTCAGAGAGGGTGGGGCAACATACGTCATAGCAGCATCTCTAACTTCTTCGTTCTTTCCTCCGGCCCCTTCACGAGCCTGTGATTTTTTTTAAGACCTAGAAATTTTCGTACATAGACGGCGGATCCATGACCGATTACTTAATGAGCAGGTCAGTGGAGCTGGAGATCGGTTTTTTCACATTTCTGATAATTTCTTTAATTCCCATTGGAAGTAAAACCGGTGCGCTCTTCGCGGCCACTGTTTAATACACCAAACGTTCGGTGACGTTTGCCGGAATCTGGTGATTAATTCTTTTAATATGCTGTAATTTTAAATTATGTACAGTAATAGTTGCTGCCGTATCATGTACACGTTTATGTCTTTGGGCTTTACTTTTGTCATTCTTAATCCTCTTGACACACAACTTTTCTTAAATTTTCGTATGATACTGGAGGTTCCGCCATCTGGCACTCTGCTAGCCCAGGCTATCGGCGACGGCACACGTTACCTGCCACTCCGTCGCTGGTACGTTTTGTTCCTGTCCGGGCGAGTGAACGGTTATTGCACCTGATATACCACATGCATGTATTGATGTACGGCATTTAGAGCTGCCTTGTGATCTTTTGCAACAGTTCATGATACATACATTTTTTGCCTGTTTTGACAACTTCTATTTTTTATTATTTTTGTACGTTTTTTAACCTTACCGTTGTGTATACTTGCATTTGTATTACGGGAAGAGTTTGTAATCGCAAATTTTGATTACTGACAGGTCGCCAGACGTAGGGCTGGGCCCGAAACTTGTTGTGATTATGGAAATAAAAGATCTAAAAAAAAGCTACGAGAGCTCTTCAACACCCAACAAGCATTTTTATTCATTTTTATTATATTTGTCGTGATGGTTGCCTACCTCTATCAGAACGTTTAGTCAGAAATAAACTTCATGATGTATTACTTCCTATTTCCGCCGTTCTGTTACAATTTGTGATTGTCCATCAACGTAATGTAGATTTCTGTACTTGAGAAGCTTGTAAATTTATGAAACTAAAAAGTAAGGAAAGGAAATTAATTTTTAAATGCATAGTTTTAGATAAAATTGGCCTGCATAATACTGGGCTAGTCAGATACAGCTCATTTTACGGAAACAAAGCGAAACTGGAATGAAATTCACCGCAGCCGTTAGAGCAACTGTCTGATTTAGCATTCTCCCTGCAGTAAAATAATGAAGGAAGCAGATGGAAGGTGAACAAAGGACCGAGCAGACGGGCCGGCAGTCGGCGGCAAAATTACTGCAGACGTGGCATGAATTAATCGCCAGTCCGAAAGTCCGATTCGAGCTGCCGTCGAATGCGCGGACAATGGCGGACTCGTAAGTGGGGAACGGAACTGACGGATGGACTGCACCTGCGAAAACCGTATCGTGCAGCTCGATGCTCAGTGAGCGGCCGAGGGTACTTCTAACGTTGTCTTAACAAAAGAAAAGTTAAACACAAGAAGACATGACAGGAAGGCAATGTAATTCCGTATACGCACGTACACACTGAAATACATAAACATATAAGAGGCCTGAATAGCGTTAGATGCCGAGTCCTCGTGTGAGTGTTAACGAAGGTACGAGCATATGGAATAAGTTCACAGATATGTGAGATGCTCGAAGACCTCTTAAGAAATAGAACTTGGAACCCAGTATGTTGACCTCGACGGCGAGTGTCTATCAGAGGCAAGGGTATCGTCAGGAGTGCCCCAGGGAAGTGTCATAGGACCGCCGTTGTTCTCTACAGGGTGTTTCCGTAAGAGCATGACACTTACGGGGACATAGAGGATGCTAGAGGATGCTCCATTGAACAATTTGAGACAGGGAACCTCCGATTGGAGAAGGGGATGTTGTTGTTGTTGTCTTCAGTCCTGAGACTGGTTTGATGCAGTTCTCCATGCTACTCTATCCTGTGCAAGCTTCTTCATCTCCCAGTACTTACTGCAACCTACATCCTTCTGAATCTGCTTAGGGTATTCATCTCTTGGTCTCCCTCTACGATTTTTACCCTCCACGCTGCCCTCCAATGCTAAATTTGTGATCCCTTGATGCCTCAAAAGATGTTCTACCAACTGGTCCCTTCTTCTTGTTAAGTTGTGCCACAAACTCCTCTTCTCTCCAATTCTATTCAATACCTCCTCATTAGTTATGTGATCTACCCATCTAATCTTCAGCATTCTTCTGTAGCACCACATTTCGAAAGCTTCTATTCTCTTCTTGTCCATACTATTTATCGTCCATGTTTTACTTCCATGCATGGCTACACTCCATACAAATACTTTCAGAAACGACTTCCTGACACTTAAATCTATACTCGATGTTAACAAATTTCTCTTCTTCAGAAACGCTTTCTTTGCCATTGCTAGTCTATAGTTTATATCCTCTCTACTTCGACCATCATCAGTTGTTTTGCTCCGCAAATAGCAAAACTTCTTTACTACTTTAAGTAGTAGAAGGGGATAATGTAGTAGAAGAGGATAATGTAGTAGAAGAGGATAATGGCAATAAAATGACACTACTGTGTACTTTTTTCTTTACGTTAGTTACAGTTAACTGCAAATACCATCACTGACACAATAACCTACCATTTGCGCTGTATCTTACAAAATGTGCTGATACTGACAGCCGTCAACCTCAATTCAAGCATGACATCGGCGAACATAATTATGACGCACCCTGACAAATATCCCTGGTTTGTTTCGAATCACATAACAGGCAGCTACAATTCTGGCAAGTAATTCCATCTCTTCTTATCCAGTGGGATATCATTCACAAGTGACTTAAGATATCTCTATAGGAAATAATCAAGGGGATTTAGCTCAGGTGACCTCACAGGATGAAATAGGATCTCCCCTTCCAGTCCAGCTGCCAGGAAATACAACACTGAGATGGTTGCGGACATCCACACTGAAGTGAGGCGGTGCACGTCATGTTGTATCCACATCCTCTCTCGAACAGACAAGGTTTCGTTCTTCAATAATTCAGGCAGAACTCTTTGCACCAACCTCAAGTACAGGTGGCCATTTAGACGGCCAGAAAGACGTTAAGGCCCTACGACATCCTCACCTACAATGGCGGGCCAGATATTCACAGCAAAATGTACTTGATAGCATGACTGAGGATTTTACTCATCCCACATATGGCTATTCTTACTGTTCGAAATATCGTCAGTAAACAGCACGATATGGAGGAATTCTGGTCGATCAATCCTGCAATCATTGACACAATGCGACCGTTGATGCAAAGTTAGTCACAAAAACTGCATGGACTCATTGTTGGTGATATGGATGTCATTGTTATTCGCGGAGTACTCGCCACATGCTAGTAAGTGCAGGGTCCATTTCACTTGCAGTACGACGAGTACTTGTAGTGGGGTGGGCTGCAAAATTTCCAGCACCTCCTCTTCAAAAGCGGTTGTGCGAGTGGTCCTCAAGATGCCAAGTCCCCCGTTTCTACTCTCCAATGATCCAGTCTCCCGCGTTCGTCGATCAAGAGAAATAAACTCGTCGTGATGCATGATGCCTCTTAGGACATCGTTCCCTGTACAGCCTTTCAGTATTGAGAGCATTGCATCGTACATCCCCATACACAAGATGCATGTCATTGAGTTGTGCGAAACTGTACCGGTACTGCTCCACCGTATTGTGCTGCCTGTCTTTGAACAGCACTGAGTAATGAATGTGTCTGTCGGTGATTCATTGCACAGTCGGTCATGGGACAATGTACATTCGACACAACAGAGCCACCTTATGGACAAGTACAGTAAACAAAACCTGCGCATCATGACTTCCTAGTAATCAGGTTCGTATTCCTTATTTCCTTGTAGGAAGGAAATAATGTACGTCTAAATAAACTGCACAGTACACATAAATCTGTACGCAAGTTGGTTGTAAATAAGCTGGAAAACAGTAATGCTGGACAAAGCGGTAGGCAAGTTTACTTCGATATCTCTATAAGCTGGCTTCTCCGATCCCAGATTCCCTACCTCAAATTGTTCGGTGGAGCGTTCTCTACGTCCTGTTACATTTTTGCACGCTCTCACGGAAACACCCTGTATGTACATAAATGATTTAACGGATTGGGTGGGCAGCAGTCTGTGACTGTTTGTTGATGATGCTGTGGTGTACGGTAAGGTGTCGAAGCTGAGTGACTGCAGGAAGATACAAGACGACTTAGACAAAATTTCTAGTTGGTGTGATGCATGGCAGATAGCTCTAAATGTGGTAAAATGTAAGTGAATGCGAATCAGCAGGAAAAATAAAACTATAATTTCCGAAAACAGCAGTAATAGTGTACTGCTTAGCACAGTCACGTCGTTTGAATATATGTGCGTAGTTTTAGAAAGTGATATGAAATGGAACGAGTATGTGAGAATTGTGGTAGGAAAGGCGAATGGTCGACATCTTGTTAGTGGGAGAATTCTGGAGAAACTTAGTTCATCTGTAAAGGAGACCGCACATAGGAAGCTGGTGCGACCTTGGTATCCATGCGAGGTCTGATAGAAGGAGGACATCGAAGCAATTCAGAGGCGGGTTGCTAGATTTATCACCGGTAGGTTCGAACAACATGTAAATGTTACGGAGATTCTTCAGGAACTCAAATGGGAATTCCTGGAGGGATGGCGACATTCTTTTCGAAGAACATCATTGACAAAATTTTGTGAACCGGCATCCGAAGGTGACTGCCGAACGATTGTACTGCCGCCAACATACATTGCACGTAATGACCACGAAGATGAGATGGCAGAAATTAGGGCTCATACGGAGGCATGTACCGGGTGATCAAAAAGTCAGTATAAATTTGAAAACTTAATAAACCACGGAATAATGTAGATAGAAAGGTAAAAATTGACACACATGCTTGGAATGACATGGGGTTTTATTAGAAAAAAAATACCATATTGCTAGACGCGTGAAAGATCTCTTACGCGCGTCGTTTGGTGATGATCGTGTGCTCAGCCGCCGCTTTCGTCATGATTGGCCTCCCAGGTCCCCAAACCTCAGTCCGTGCGATTATTGGGTTTGGGGTTACCTGAAGTCGCAAGTGTATCGTGATCGACCGACATCTCTAGGGATGCTGAAAGACAACATCCGACGCCAATGCCTCACCATAACTCCGGACATGCTTTACAGTGCTGTTCACAACATTATTCCTCGACTACAGCTATTGTTGAGGAATGGTGGTGGACATATTGAGCATTTCCTGTAAAGAACATCATCTTTGATTTGTTTTACTTTGTTATGCTAATTATTGCTATTCTGATCAGGTAAAGCGCCATCTGTCGGACATTTTTTGAACGTTTGTATTTTTTTGGTCCTAATAAAACCCCATGTTATTCCAAGCGTGTGTGTAAATTTCTACCTCTCTATCTACATTATTCCGTGATTTATTCAGTTTTCAAATTGATACTGACTTTTTGATCACCCGGTAGATAGCCGTTTTTTCCTCATTCTGCTTTCCAGTGGGACAAGAAACGAAATGACTACTAGTGGTATGGAGTACCTTCCACCATATGGAAGACTGAGGTATATTTGTGTAGATGTAGATGTAGATGTAGCGCTACCACCACGTTATATAGTATCAACGGGACAAATCTGTGGGCGTTCAGATGTGACAGTGCCCGTTGTTGGACAGCGTGGGAACGTGAGACAGGTCATACTCGTCATCAAGTTTCCGCACGAGCACGTCTGACCACCACAAGAGTTGGATCGCCGTACTGCACCCCAATCGCATCGTAACCGCTTCACATTTGCGCCTGTTATGCGAGAACTAAATAATTCCTTGCAACGTTCTGTGTCATCCCACACGTCTGGTGGAAGACTCGCAGCAGGCGGACTAGGCAATTACTGTCCCATGTGTAGGCTGCCGTGAACGCCTAAACACAAACGGCTGCGTCTGGAGTGGGCAGTGGTCCGCCACTGGAAATGGCTGGAATGCTGATGAATAATGTAGCATCGCGTACAATGGTGAATCGCAGTTCTGCACTACCGCAGGTGACCGTCGTCGGGAAGTTGTGGTGATGACCTGGGGACAGATTCCATTCTTTCAATGTTTTGGGACAGGGTAGCTGTGTCACTGCTGGCCTCATGGTGTCCGGAGTCGTCAGCGACCGAGGAAACTCAGTCGGCACGTCGGCAAGTCACAGACATTCTGCGTCTTCAAGTGATACCACTCACGCCAGAGTAACGTGGTACCAGTTTTCATTAGCACAATGCTCAGATTTGTAATGAAGTGGGGCTTTACAGCTGACAGACTGATAATGGTAGCACTAAGCATAATAGTGAATGCTGATGGTTATCCACGGTGAAGTTTCAAATGGTTCAAATGGCTCTGAGCACTATGGGACTGAACTGCTGAGGTCATCAGTCCCCTAGAACTTAGAACTACATAAACCTAACTAACCTAAGGACATCACACACATCCATGCCCGAGGCAGGATTCGAACCTGCGACCGTAGCGGTCGCGCGGTTCTGGACTGTAGCGCCTAGAACCGCTTGGCTACCCCGGCTAGCGGTGAAGTTTCACAGCACTGTGCTCGTCCAGACGTGCAACGTATCTCTATGAACTGTCGGCGTTATGCTGAGGTATTCCTGTGGCCAGTAATATCCTCATATGGCCCCAGTGGAATGCCTGGGACGATCTTCGACATCAAATCCGTCCCAGTGCCAGAATACGAGGATCTGTTACAAGAATTGTCGGTCAGACTGCCTCTGAGGAGAATACGCTGGCTCTATGTCACCGTCGCTACCGAACCAGTGCATGCGTCCACGCCACAGTGTGTGCAATCCCATATTGATAAGTGGGTTCACGCTGCCCAATTCTTTGTAAATTTCTCTAAATTTCGGATCACTGGACAGGCAGTTGTAGCTTCTTATCTCCTAGGTGAATACAGAGGTACTCAGAAGCCGCGACACACTGTCTTCATCCTATTCAGCTCGGTATGGGTCTCACTGCGTATTAAAGACACATAATGTGTATCTGTTGGACCTGTGGCCTATAATTTCAAACGCGTCACGATGAACTCTCTATTGGCAAAAGACTCCGTAATAGTCCCCCATTCGAATCTCCGGGAGAGACTGCCAGGGGGCCGGTTACAGTGAGAAAAAGACTGAACAATCAATAAAAACTTAACGTTCTACGGATCGGGGTGTGGAATGTCAGAAGCTTGAATGTGGTAGGGAAGCTAGAAAATCTGTAAAAGGAAATGCAAAGGCTCAATCTAGACATAGTGGGGGTCAGTGAAATGAAATGGTAAGAAGACAAAGATTTATGGTCAGATGAGTATAGGGTAATAACAACAGCAGAAGAAAATGGTATAGCGGGAGTAGGATTCGGTATGAATAGAAAGGTAGAACAAAGAGTGTGTTACAGTGAGCAGTTCAGTGATAGGGTCGTTCTTGTCAGTTTGGCTTGAAAAAATGTAAAGCCATGAGAGACGCAATTCTAACGTTGCTGTTGATAAGGGAAGCAAGGCTAAAGAAAAATCAAGACATGTTCGTAGGATTTGTCGACCTGGAAAAAGCGTTCGACAATGTAAAATGGTGCAAGATGTTGGAAATTCTAAGACAAATAGGGGTAGGCTATAGGGAAAGAGGGGTAATATACAATACATACAAGAGTGAAAAGTGAATAATAAGAGTGGACGATCAAGAACGAAATGTTCCGATTAAAAAGGGTGGAAGACAGAGATGTAGTCTTTCACCCCAACTGTTCAATTTGTACATGGAAGAAGCAATGACGGAAATAAAGGTTCAAGAATGGAATTAAAATTCAAGGTGAAAGGATATCTATGATACGACTCGATGATGACATTCCTATCCTTAGCAAAAGTGAAGAAGAATTACATGATCTTCTGAATAAAATGGACAGTGTAATGACTACAGAATATGAGCTGACAGTAAATCGAGCCGGTCGAAGTGGCTGTGCGGTTAAAGGCGCTGCAGTCTGGAACCGCAAGACCGCTACGGTCGCAGGTTCGAGTCCTGCCTGGGGCATGGATGTTTGTGATGTCCTTAGGTTAGTTAGGTTTAACTAGTTCTAAGTTCTAGGGGACTAATGACCTCAGCAGTTGAGTCCCATAGTGCTCAGAGCCATTTGAACCATTTGAACAGTAAATCGACGAAAGACGAAAATAATGAGAAGTAGCAGAAATGAGAACAACGAGAAACTTAACATCAGGATTGATGGTCAGGAAGTAGATGAAGTTAAATAATTCTGCTCCTAGGCAGCAAAATAAACAGTAATCGACAGAGCGAGGAGGACATCAAAAGCAGACTACCACGGGCCAGGAGAAGTCTTCTGGTATCAAACAGAGCCCTTAAATCGAGGAAGAAATTTCTGATAATGTACGTTTGGAGTTAAGCATTGTGTAACAGTGAAACAAGGAGTGACGAATATTGAAAATTAGGCGGACTGATAAGGTGAGAAATGAGGAGGTTTTGCGCAGAATCGAGGAGGAAAGGAGTATTTGGAAAACACTGATAAGGAGCATGGACAGGATAATAGGAGATCTGTTAAGGCATCAGCGAATGACTTCCATGGTACCAGAGGGAACTGTAGAGAGAAAGACAGAGACTGGAATACATCAAGCTGATAACTGAGGACGTAGGTTGCAAGTGCTACTCTGAGATGAAGAGGTTGGCACAGGAGGGGAAAATCATTTAGTGCCATTTATATGACGCGTAGTATGGCTGAGCTGCGTGTCAACAAGTCGTATGTGATTAGTATACATCGAGAAAGGGGAGCAATTCCGCAACAGTGTGACAAACGCCAGAGGCAAAATGTGGAGGGTCGATGCAGATGAAGCGCCTTCTAGTTTCTGGAGAACGTTATATCGGGTTTTATTTTGGTAGCTGTCCCTAATAGTTGTTGTTTCTAGCTGAGTGGTCTGTTAAGAGTGACTCCCTGGACACTTAGGGGTCTTGTTATGCCTGAGTAGCCTTCCTTCAATGTAACCAGTAAGCTGTTTGTTGGCCAGCTTGTTGCTTAGGTAAAACGTTGAAGGTTCTGTTTTAGCTTCGCGGCTGCAACCGCCACTTGCGGAAATATTCACCAGCAGTTGATAAATCATTGATCAACAGACTCGGGAACTTCAAGATCTTTATATTTCATTGCGAATGCTCAGCCGACACCACACCCAAACTTTCTTGATGTGGTTTCAGACGTGTATGATATGTACAAACTGAACAGGAGAGGGATCAGAAAAGATCCTAGTGACAGTCCACTGTTTAGCTTCATATGCGAAGGTATTTTATTGCGCGTTAGTACTTAGAATCATCGGTTACTGAGCATTTTATTGATGGGACTGGAAATTTTTACACTTGGGATGACTTCAGCATGACACGTTGCCAGCTAACAGCATCATTCGCAACCATCAGATCAACGAATACGACCGCTGGCTTCTCTCAATTCTGAAAACCAGCTTCTACTTGAACTAAGAGTGCTGGGAGGACCTTGATTCCTGCGGATGTGGTTTGGTCTGAATTATGCCTCTTCAACAGGTATATTTTCATAGACACCTTTGGCGGTTCGTCCTCTTGCGTAGTTCTTAACTGAAATCCAGACTTCGTCAAAAAAGACCATTTAACATTTTATGACCAGCTTTTGAGTCATACGCTGACTGCAGTAGAGAGCAGCCGTACTAACGTCGGGCAACAGTGTCTGAGTAGGTCAGTCACTGCACTGCAGCTGCTGTTTGTGCACTGCTTCAAGTGGTTCGAATGGTTCTGAGCACTGTGGGACTTGTTGGTTGGTTTGGGGAAGACCAGACAGCTTGGTCATCGGTCTCATCGGATTAGCGAAGGATGGAGAAGGAAGTCGGCCGTGCCCTTTCAGAGGAACCATCCCGGCATTTGCCTGGAGTGATTTAGGGAAATCACGGAAAACCTAAATCAGGATGGCCGGACGCGGGATTGAACCGTCGACCTTCCGAATGCGAGTCCAGTGTCTAACCACTGCGCCACCTCGCTCGGTGTGGGACTTGTCATCTGAGGTCATCAGTCCCCTAGACTTAGAACTACTTAAACCTAACTAACCTAAGGACATCACACACATCCATGCCCGAGGCAGGATTCGAACCTGCGGCCGTAGCAGCAGCGCGGTTCCGGACTGAAGCGCCTAGAATCGCTCAGCCACATCGACCGGCTGTGCACTGTTCTCCGATCAAACCTTACTGCTATACTACTTTCAAATGAAAAATGGCGCAATAATTTTGTTGGACTTCTTTCCAAAACCGTTTCTATATTTTCTTGTTCGGCTGACGCCGATCCGCCACCTGCCACGCGGGCAACGCTAAATATGGAACTCCACCGCTCAGAACGGCATGCAATAGATCGTACTCTCCAGAGAGAAGCCTTCCACCTGAAGTGTAGCGTGCCTAAATACATCGAACTAAATCCGATTCTAAATTAAGCCAGTGCTTTCGTGAGTATTTATAGAGGACGATAAAGTAAAAATACGTTAATACCAATACCGTTCGGTAATTATTCTCAGTTCCCATCTGTTTCTGTTTGGCCCAGTAACGACATTACTTGTATCAGAGCATATAAACTAATTTCAGTCGTTTGTAAACAATTAACCCAAATGTTCTCTAGCACATTCACGTGGTAGTAACAAACACGCACTTGCGAAATCGGACTAAGGACTTGAAAATTTTATTTAAACGACAGGACGATGATTACACAAAATTGATAGTCTCTAACTTCATAACATTGTATCTCATTGTCTAGCGGAAAACAGCGTGTATGGTAAGTGAGAGGTCGCGGGTCGAATACAGGTCGGACTCCGGAAATTTTCAGTCTACTTTTGATCTAGCCTTCAGCTCACAATGCTTTGAAGAGTGGTTCGGACTCCACAATAAAACTGTGTGTTCTCGTCCTCTGGCTAGATACTGGGGTAAATTAGGGGACACCCAACTAGACGAAGTGGCTTCTAATTGAAAGACTTGGTCAGGCCCACAGAGGACACGAAATTATTATAACCTCATCACACAAGATTTTCAATCGTTACTTGAGTAAGAACATTATGCACTTCACAATTGCATGGACCAGAAATTCTTGCCCATAATGAGATGAAAATTGAACAGAAGAGATGTATGAAAAACTTCTTTTTCTTCCTTTCTACTTCTTGCTTAACTTCTTCTTCTCCTTCTCACATTTACTTCAAGAGTAAGACAACAACCTTTCGCAGTACTCATCTGTTGCATTGTCTTCCCAGTCTTCTTTTGCTTTCAAGAATAATCTTTCATACTCTCCATGTGTCCTTCCGCTTTGACGGATAAGGTCTATTCTTTCACATATTCGTCTCTCCTTGTTCTCGTTTCTAATTCGTGTTGCATACCACTCTTAATGTTTGTCAAGTGTAAGCTACCATCGCCATTGGCATATTGAAATAAAACTGTGCTGGATTGCTAGAACGCTTTCTCGTGTTGTTTTGTAGACCAAATTTTCGATGTTATTTAAACCCCCCCCCCCCCACACACACACACACCTGCACACACACACACACACACACACACACACACACACACACACACACACACACACACACACAGACCATTGGGACATGCAGTCTACAGAAAACGCAGTCATACCGAGTTGAACTTACAGGCTAATGGTTGTCACCATCTGGCTCAGCGAGAAGGGGGTTCGTACCTTGGTACACAGGGAAAATGTCGTTTCTGACGCTAGGACTTTGCCAGCTGAGCTGTCCCATATTGAAGTTACATTTCGTCAAAATGGCTATAGTAACAGACAGATTGAACGTGCGTTGCGCTATCGACCAACTGTACATCGGGTGATTGATGATAATTCTGAGTCGACACTTAAGTCTACTGCCTTTTTGCCTTACGTAGGAAACACTTCCAACAAGATCGGTCATATTTTACGGAAATGTGTTTTCCAACCTCCATCTAAAATTAGAGCGCTTTTGAGTTCTGTTAAAGATGGTCTTGGTCTGCGTAAGGCGGGTGTATATCGTATTCCTTGTAGCTGCGGCATGGCATATATTGGTCAAATTATCAGGACCGTGGAGGGCCGATGTACTGAGCATAAACGGCACACACGATTACAGCAGCCAAGTAGATGTGCTATTGCCGAACATTGCTTGGATACTTGTCACCCCATATTATATAATAACTCCGAGATATTGGCATGCACGTCCAGCTATTGGGACAGTGCTATTAAGGAGGCAGTTGAGATTAAATTAGCGAGCAACGTCATTAACAGGGATGGAGGGTTTTGTTTAAACTCTGTCTGGAATCCCGCTCTCTCCCTTGTCAAAAACCAGAGGACAGAGTCAATGCTACCTCACCTGCGAGTTCGTAGTCTCACTATCGATATCTCTGACTTTGGTCATCTTTGGTGGCACTAGTGTTCAGTGTGTGTGTTATCTTGCCTGCTTCAGTCCGAGAACCGATGTCTCAAATTTGCATGTACGCCGCCTGTCCGTTGCAGTTTGCCTTCGAAATGGTGGGGTGTTCTCCCGCCGAAATATCGGCGGTCGCTGAAAGTGTTACTTGGCTGAATTCCCGGAAGTTATTTGAAAACGAATGGTTGTTCAGGAATGAAGTATCAACACGTATCTCTCTACCCACTATTTCCCACTTCAATACCGTTGCACTTTCTAGTAATTAATCGAGTTTTCTACTGTCGCCTTGTTTATCAGTAATATTACTAAAATATTAGACGGGTTCCTTTCCAGTCTAGGGGCTATAGCTTAACATTTCTGAGATCAGAACACCAAAAGCTCACAAATTTCCAAAACAAATGAAACTATTGGGACACACAGAGGGGAAAATTGTGGTAGGGGGAAAATTTCAGCAGCAGCCTAAGAAAGAAACCGATAAGGGTAGTGGGAATAATCCTAAATGCAGTCGAAATCATTGTAGATATGTTTGATCCTGTCCACCAACGACATCGAACGGAGCTAGGTTGCTGGCTCTCGTTGTTTCTGCAGCAACTGAATCCGTTATTGTTGCTGCTGTTGTTTGCTATTGCCGTTTTTCGTAGTTTCCTTGGTGTTTTTGTTATTCAGACAGACACTACCACTGCTGGAGGAGGGCAGGTTGAGATCCATCTATTTTTTTGCCGTACGATATCGCAGTGCCTGTTTTGTTAAGAAGTACATTGCATTGTACGTCTTAACACGACACAGATACTGCAATATCCCATTCATCTGCCTATACCAAACAGCGACTTTCAATGAAAGTGCTACCCCTCCCCCCTCCGCCGCCCCCCCCCCCTCCCGCGGTACAGGAATTACACAACGTGTGTACGAGTGCAGGTTGTAACTCATGAATTACGACATATGCAAGTTTGGGTGTGAGTCTTGCACGGATAGCCAAAGCGGTTAAGGCGACCGCTCGCCTGAAGCGGAAAATCCGGGTTCAAGTCCTTCTGCGGCACAAATTTTCATTGTCGTTATTCTGTTATACAGCGAAGGTCGCCTGTATTTGAACTGCTAACACATTTCCTGTATATGTATTATTTTACTCTCCGGAATTTAATCGATCACTCGTTAATAGATACTCTGGAGGAATATGCTGGTGGTAGCATTATTGGATGTGTAACGCCGTGACGGAGCAGTGGTAGTGCGTGCAGATTCCATCCCCTTCGGAATTCACCAGGTGAAGCTGCTTTATAAGAATTTGCAACACTTGAGTGACACTTGTAAGGCCAAGGACACTGTAGGTAGCGGACAGGATGTTCCAGAAGTAGGATACACCGGCCTCTCCGTCGCTACCTGTGACGTGTTCTGGAGAAGGCTACAGCCCATATCCCGCACAAAGATCCCCGTCTCCGCAACAGCCTGTAGTGTGCGTGGCTTTTTCCCAGAGTTCAGTACTGCAGCCGACCTCTGACTGGCAAGTAGTGTTCCGTGTTTTAGTGCTGAGATAATGGAGTTCACTGAGACCACGTAAGCGAAGCATTTACTGATTTACAGCAGGCATTGGTATTTAGTGGGCTGTACAAATTAAACGAGAAGTGACTTACTGGCGTTGTGTAAACTTGAAAAACAATAAATGCAAAGGAAGATCATCGACAAAAAGTAACACAGTTTTAGGTGAATGTACCCATGTTTGCATTCTAGAAGAAGCAGCAAATGTAGTGCGAAAACATTTTGTCAGCGCAAAGAAGCGAAGAAAATAAACGGACGCTACAGTTTCATCATTTTACGTTGAAGAAGTAGTGTGGCTCTTCAATCGAGGCTACGACTTAGATCGTTAACGTCACGCAGAAGTGCGGAACAAACGTTACATCGCATTAGGCGAAAATATATGGGAACTACACAAGATACCACCTATTCTGGAGGGATATTCTTCCAAGAAAATAATTTAGTGATGAATGATGCTAGCAATATTTTACTTGCAGATAATAACAGGGCACTGAATGATAGAATACCGGTGTTTGTCACCGAAAAGGGAAAAGCGTGTTTATCAAACTGCGAATCATTCTTTGTGGATGGAACGCTCAAGACTTCGAGCAAGCAGTTCGGACAGTTGTTTACACTCCACGCCGGCCTTCACAGTTCTCGGAAGGAAACAAAAACCATTCCTGTTGTTTACGCTTTACTGCTAAATAAAAAGTGCGAAACATACAAACTTTTCTCTTTTTAAAGCTACTAAACCTAACGTGCCTGGATGTAACCTTGCATCTCTGGTGATGGATTTCGAAACTGTCATCGTGCAAGCAGCTAACAGTTTGTTTCGTGGAACAGACGTTACTGGTTGCCGTTATAATTTTAATCAGTGTTTGTGGAAACAAGTTCAATGTTGCGGTCTACAAGGAAAACGAGGAAATACACTGTCACATAAGAGTGTTTTCTGCTCTAGCACATCTTCCCCTGGAAATGATGGATGATGGTTGGCTGTGTACTCAACAGAGCTCGCCTGAAAACCCAAAGCATCGGGACTTCTATGAATATTTAGCGGACCAGTGACTCGATAACAGACACGTGCCAAGAGAGATATAGAATTGCTGTTTCAGACGCCATCGCGCTGATACTGTCTCAGATGGATGAAACCGTAGAACAAATACATTAATATCAAAAGTTCATCGGAAAGTTTACTCATGAGCGAAAAATCTTCGAGAAGATGCAGAGAACCGCGGACACCAGTTTGACCAGTTAATTTTAAACTTTGATGGGAATTGAAGAAATAAGTCAGCAGTGAAGACTGACGAAAGGATTGAAAAGGCTTCGAACTGATGGGACCTTAAAGTCATTTCTGACTTGTGTGGCCTATCCACGGAAGTTACGTAGACGTCTAAAATGTCAGAAACATTTTATAATGTTGAAAAGTAGTGTAATGTAATCACTGACATTCTTGTAAATATTGTAAATAAATTTATTGGGCGATGGAAAGAGACTATCTTCTCGTGGTGTTCACTGTAAACGACACAAAGTAGGCGAAATGTCTTTTGAAATTTGTAAAATATTCTCTAATGAAGACTGAGAAGACGATGTCAGAGGCCAAGCCTTTTGTAAGGAATAATCGCAGCATCCACCTTGAGAGGTTCTTCGAAATAAATCCATACATTTTCCATCCGCTAGAAGATAAGCATACCAGCATGAACTGGTAAAGATAACGTAAATTGTCATGAGAAGTGACTGGTCGCAGCTTTGTAACCTTTCAACCTGTATTAAAACTAATTTCTAGAAACTGGTGACTACAGCAGGCCTGTTGAGAATGTGGCTAGGCGAGCAACAGCGCTCACGGTTGTTCGCCGTCTGGGTTCAGGCATACGAAGCTGGCGCCCGACCTTGGAGAAAAAATTTTTCTGAGTTTTTGGTAAGTGTACCATAGTTCTAGAGTCCTCTGTATAAATTTTGAGTAGTTGTGAAAAAAATCTGGGAAAATTTTATCTTGTAGAAAAAATAATTGCTACATTTGTGGAAAAAATAATAACCACAATTGTGAATAGCGCTGCAAGAGCTCTACAGAGAATCGCACCGAAATTTTTTTGGTGCAGATAATACTCTGAGATAACTGCAATAATGAGGAATCCATTTCCACACTTGCGTGAAGCTGTTACCTGACTTTCCAGAAATACAGGTTTTTTCCAGAGTTCTTGGTAGATATTCTATAGTTCTAGAGTTCTCTGTAAATATTTTTCATAGTTCCGTAGAACTTCCTGAAACAAAATTTTTACAATTCTAGACCGCTTTGAAGTTTGCTACCGATTTTCTAGAAATATACTTTTTTCGGAGTTTTTATTGGTATGCTGTAGTTATAGAGTTTTTTGCACAGATTTTAAATAGTTCTGTAGAATTTCGCGAAAAAAATTATCACCACATTTATGAATAGTTGACTAGCTTTGAAGCTGGAAGACGACCTTCGAGAAATATAATTTTTTTTTTCAGAGTCCTTGGTAGAAATGCTATAGTTCTAGAGTTCTCTGTACTAAATTTGAGTAGTTCTGTAGAATTTCGCAGGGAAGGCACTCGTAATCGGGCAATTTTAAAGTTTTAAAAAATTATTTATCAATTTGCGAAATTAATATTGTAATCACAAATCTGCATAGTTCCCCAAGAGTTCTGCAGTTTCTGGATAGTACCCCAAGAGTTTTATCAAAAACTTAACGTAATTTCTTGTGAAGATAATCGCTTATAACTGCAGTAATATGGGATCCACTTCACTAAAATATAGCTTTTCGATCGGAAGCTGAGCTTCGCTGTCCTAGTAGTGACCGGTGCATGTACGTACAAGTCGGCACACATCGTGTTAACTGTCGCTATGTATCCGGGTGCTCACTACCTCAGCCATCTACTGGTAGTTGACTTTTTTTCGACTGCTTATTGCGTTGTATTGCAACAACTTTAAATTAATTCGATATTCTTTGCTACAATTAAGTACCGGATTTGAAGATAGCTATCTCTATAGCGTGCTTTCACGAACTCCTCTTACTTCATCGATCCATAAATACTAGGATTCTCCAACATTTAGGAAGACTTACGCAGGTACGTCATACAATTCAAGCACCTTTTGTAACTTCATACGTTCGTTGCCGCGGTTGTAAAATTGAGATAGGGGTAGGATCTTGTTCGCTTAGGAGTGGCTCAAAAATAACTAACTCACGCTTTTAAATCCGTTAATTTACTTCAGTTCGAAAGACACACACTTACTGGAGCACCAATTAGCCAATAGTCGGAAATCATCTTTTCGGTTGTTATTCTCGTTCCCCAAATCTTTGCACGCGATCTTGATAATAAAAATATTGACATGAAAGTGGAATAAAACGTTACGTCAAGACAGAAAGTTACAAGACGAAACGAAGAACTCTCTCAGGACTTAACTCAGATCTGTAAGACCTTGTTCATTCTTGTACTTTCTTTCCTCCA
Organism: Schistocerca piceifrons; assembly: GCF_021461385.2. NCBI lineage: Eukaryota > Metazoa > Arthropoda > Insecta > Orthoptera > Acrididae > Schistocerca > Schistocerca piceifrons. The sequence continues at coordinate 1,140,298,636 of NC_060138.1, forward strand.
GCTTTAGATGGATCAACGGAGATACACGATGTTGCCCAATTTACCATTTTTATAACTGGAACTGTTGTTAATTTTAATGTCTTCGAAGATCTTGCCAGTCTGGATCACTGCGTGCTAAGACTAGAGGATCAGAAATATTCGAAAAAGTAAAATTGTGCCTACTAAAATTTAAAAAATAGGTTATGGTAAACTCACCAATGTGTGTATTGACGGAGAGCCGTCAAGGATAGGGAGGATCAACGGCAGTGCAAGTGTGCTCAAAAACTTGTTAAATCATCCTGTACTATTATTATATTACTGCATTAAACACCTTGTGTCACAGTGCGGAAAATCCTTGAAACCTAAAACATGCATCAAGTTATCCCACCGGTTCTGGAATACGTGAGTAAACATAGAGCTACAGCTTCAACTACACGAGAAGTCTGAGGGTACTATGAATTGTTGGATTTGGTGTACGGTGAACTTGTTCTCCGTTGGGAGGCGCAGTATTTTTAACGGAAAGTTTCTGAATAAATTTTGCAACATGAAAAATGCTGTTTTGATTTTTTAGCCGAAAAACTGAACTACTTAAAAAAGAACCCTATGACATGCCAACAAGCAATCTGATTTGGCATTTTTAGTTGTAATTAGTTGCCATCTAAAGACCTAAATTTAAAACCAGAAGGCAAAAGCATCTGTCCATTAAAATTATATTTAAACTTATCATCTCTCAGTTATAAGACGAGAATTTGAGTCAAGCTACATAACTGATAGAAAAGAGTGAACGTGTTGCAGATAACCGAAATGTGACAAAGTATATTGAAAAACGCAGATATTGCAAGGGTCATTCGAAAATTATTTTTGTACATTTTAAACATAATTTCAGTTAATGAGCAAAATACAGGGCTATTACAAATGATAGAAGCGATTTCATAAATTCACTGTAGCTCCATTCATTGACATATGGTCACGACACACTACAGATACATAGAAAAACTCATAAAGTTTTGTTCGGCTGAAGCCGCACTTCAGGTTTATGCCGCCAGAGCGCTCGAGAGCGCAGTGAGACAAAATGGCGACAGGAGCCGAGAAAGCGTATGTCGTGCTTGAAATGCACTCACATCAGTCAGTCATAACAGTGCAACGACACTTCAGGACGAAGTTCAACAAACATCCACCAACCTCTAACTCCATTCGGCGATGGTATGCGCAGTTTGAAGCTTCTGGATGAATCTGTACAGGGAAATCAACGGGTCGGCCTGCAGTGAGCGAAGAAACGGTTGAACGCGTGCGGGCAAGTTTCACGTGTAGCCCGCAGAAGTCGACGAATAAAGCAGGCAGGGAGCTAAACGTACCACAGCCGACGGTTTGGAAAATCTTACGGAAAAGGCTAAAGCAGAAGCCTTACCGTTTCGAACTCATTGATGGGGACATGCTGCGCCGAGTGTGGGAGGAACTTGATTATCAGCTTGATGTCTGCCGAATCACTAAAGGGGCACATATCGAACATTTGTGAATGCCTAATTAAAATTTTTTGAGTTTTTGTATGTGTGTGCAAAGCATTGTGAAAATATTTCAAATAATAAAGTTATTGTAGAGCTGTGAAATCGCTTCAATCATTTGTAATAATCCTGTATAATGCAGATTCCTAGAGATACAGAAATAGAGCTGATTAGTTTAAAAACAATTTAATTGTTTAAAATGAAATCCGATAAGCTTTTTTCGTATGGAAATGATTCTGCCTTAATTAAGTTCTGGCCTTAATTATGCAGTGAACATTTCCTAGAACTAAGAACATTTGCACATGGTTGTGCAAAATAACATCCCGGATAAAAGAATCAAATTAATGCTACGTAAGGTTGCTGTGCTGTAACATATATTCTTTACAACTTTAATTAAATAATTTAAAATTTTAATTAGGAGTACAAAAATATTTATTTGGGCAAACAACTCCAAATTCCAAGCTCTCAGTACTCCATCTCGCTCCACGTTTATATATATATCTCTCTCTCTCTTTCTCTCTTTCTCTCGCTATCTATGTCTCTCACTCTTCGAATCAAAACTTTTGCTCAGAGTTATCTTCGCCAAACGACACTATCTGTCAGCTGTAGCACGAAAGCATTTACCTTCTTTTCGAAGAGGTGATTTCCGACTGTTGATGACTGGTGCTCCAATAAGTGTGCGTCTTTTGAGCTGAAGTAAATTAATTGAATTAAGTGCGTGAGTCATTCTTGTGCCACCCCTACGAGAAGAGTATCTTACCCATAACTCCGTTTTACAACCCCGGCAATGAACGTATGAAGATATAAAAGCCGCTTGAATTGTAGGACGCATCTAAACTCTGTGAAAAAAAAGTACGTTTTCCTAAATGTTGGAAAATCCCAGTATGTATTGAATACTGAAGTAACGGGAGTTCGTGAAAGCACATTGTAGAGATAGCTGTCTTTAAATTCTGTACTTCATTGTAACAAAGAATATCAAAAGTTGTTGTAATACGAGGCAATAAGCAGACAAAAAAATGTCACGTACCGTTATACTGCAGACATTGTCAGCGCTGGGATACATAACGACGGTTAACAAGATATGTACCAACTTGTACCTACATGCAGCGATCACAACTAGGGCAACTAAGTACAGCTTCACATCGAAAAGTTATATGTTAGTGAAGTGGATCCCATTTTATTGCAGTTGTTGTTGTTGTTGTTGTTGTGGTCTTCAGTCCTGAGACTGGTTTGATGCAGCTCTCCATGCTACTCTATCCTGTGCAAGCTTCTTCATCTCCCAGTATCTACTGCAACCTACATCCTTCTGAATCTGTTTAGTGTATTCATCTCTTGGTCTCCCTCTACGATTTTTACCCTCCACGCTGCCCTCCAATACTAAATTGGTGATCCCTCGATGTCTCAGAACATGTCCTACCAACCGATCCCTTCTTCTAGTCAATTTGTGCCACAAGCTCCTCTTCTCCCCAATTCTATTCAATACCTCCTCATTAGTTATGTGATCAACCCATCTAATCTTCAGCATTCTTCTGTAGCACCACATTTCGGAAGCTTCTATTCTCTTCTTGTCTAAGCTATTTATCGTCCACGTTTCACTTCCATACGTGGCTACACTTCCTGACACTTAAATCAATACTCGATGTTAACAAATTTCTCTTCTTAAGAAACGCTTTCCTTGCCATTGCCGGTCTACATTTTATATCCTCTCTACTTCGACCATCATCAATTATTTTGCTCCCCAAATAGCAAAACTCCTTTACTATATTTAAGTGTCTCATTTCCTAATCTAATTCCCTCAATATCACCCGACTTAATTAGACTACATTCCATTATCCTTGTTTTGCTTTTGTTGATGTTCATCTTATGGACACTGTCCATTCCGTTCAACTGCTCTTCCAAGTCCTTTGCTGTCTCTGACAGAATTACAATGTCATCGGCGAACCTCAAAGTTTTTATTTCTTCTCCATGGATTTTAATACCTGCTCCGAACTTTTCTTTTGTTTCCTTTATTGCTTGCTCAATATACAGATTGAATAACATCGAGGATAGGCTACAACCCTGTCTCACTCCCTTCCCAACCACTGCTTCCCTTTCATACCCCTCGACTCTTATAACTGCCATCTGCTTTCTGTAAAAATTGTAAATAGCCTTTCGCTCTCTGTATTGTACCCCTGCCACCTTCAGGATTTGAAACAGAGTATTCCAATCAACATTGTCAAAAGCTTTCTCTAAGTCTACAAATGCTAAAAACGTAGGTTTGCCTTCCCTTAATCTTTCTTCTAAGATAAGTCGTAGGGTCAGTATTGCCTCACGTGTTCCAACATTTCTACGGAATCCAAACTGATCTTCCCCGAGGTCGGCATCTACCAGTTTTTCCATTCGTCTGTAAAGAATTCGCGTTAGTATTTTGCAGCTGTGACTTATTAGACTGATAGTTAGGTAATTTTCACATCTGTCAACACATCTGTCAATCTGCTTTCTTTGGACTGGGATTATTATATTTTTCTTGAAGTCCGAGGGTATTTCGCCTGTCTCATACATCTTGCTCACCAGATGGTAGAGTTTTGTCAGGACTGGCTCTCCCAAGGTTGTCAGTAGTTCTAATGGAATGTTGTGTACTCCGGGGGCCTTGCTTCGACTTAGGTCTTTCAGTGCTCTGTCAAACTCTTCACGTAGTATCATATCTCCTATTTCATCTTCATTTATATTCTCTTCCATTTCTATAATATTGTCCTCAAGAACATCGCCCTTGTATAGACCCTCTATACACTCCTTCCACCTTTCTGCTTTCCCTTCTTTGCTTAGAACTGGGTTTCCATCAAAGCTCTTGATATTCATGCAAGTGGTTCTCCTTTCTCCAAAGGTCTGTTTAATTTTCCTGTAGGCAGTATCTATCTTACACCTAGTGAGATAAGCCTCTGCATCCTTACATTTGTCCTCTAGCCATCCCTGCTTAGCCATTTTGCACTTCCTGTAGATCTCTTTTTTGAGACGTTTGTATTCTTTTTTGCCTGCTTCATTTATTGCATTTTTATATTTTCTCCTTTCATCAATTAAATTCAATATTTCTTCTGTTACCCAAGGGTTTCTACTAACCCCTTTTTTTCCCTATTTGATCCTCTGCTGCCTTCACTATTTCATCCCTCAAAGCTACCCATTCTTCTTCTACTGTATTTCTTTCCCCCATTCCTGTCAATTGTTCCCTTATGCTCTCCCTGAAACTCTGTACAATCTCTGGTTCTTTCAGTTTATCCAGGTCCCATCTCCTTAAATTCCCACCTTTTTGCAGTTTCTTTAGTTTTAATCTACAGTTCATAACCAATAGACTGTGGTCAGAGTCCCCATCTGCCCCTGGAAATGTCTTACAATTTGAAACCTGGTTCCTAAATCTCTGTCTTACCATTATATAATCAATCTGATACCTTTTAGTATCTCCAGGGTTCTTCCATGCATACAACCTTCTTTTATGATTCTTAAACCAAGTATTAGCTATGATTATGTTATGCTCTGCGCAAAATTCTACCAGGCGGCTTCCTCTTTCATTTCTTAGCCCCAATCCATATTCACCTACTATGTTTCCTTCTCTCCCTTTTCCTACTGATGAATTCCAGTCACCCATGACTATTAAATTTTCGTCTCCCTTCACTACCTGAATAATTTCTTTTATCTCATCATACATTTCATCAATTTCTTCGTCATCTGCAGAGCTAGTTGGCATATAAACGTGTACTACTGTAGTAGGTGTGGGCTTCGTGTCTATCTTGGCCACAAAAATGCGTTCACTATGTTGTTTGTAGTAGCTTACCGGTACACCGATTTTTTTTATTCATTATTAAACCTACTCCTGCATTACCCCTATTTGATTTTGTATTTATAACCCTGTATTCACCTGACCAGAAGTCTTGTTCCTCCTGCCACAGAACGTCGCTAATTCCCACTATATCTAACTTTAACCTATCCATTTCCCTTTTTAAATTTTCTAACCTACCTGGCCGATTAAGGGATTTGACATTCCACGCTCCGATCCGTAGAACGCCAGTTTTCTTTCTCCTGATAACAACGTCCTCTTGAGTAGTCCCCGCCCGGAGATCCGAATGGGGGACTATTTTACCTCCGGAATATTTTACCCAAGAGGACGCCATCATCATTTAATCATACAGTAAAGCTGCATGCCCTCGGGAAAAATTACGGCTGTAGTTTCCCCTTGCTTTCAGCCGTTCGCAGTACCAGAACAGCAAGCCCATTTTGGTTAATGTTACAAGGCCAGATCAGTCAATCATCCAGACTGTTGCCCCTGCAATTACTGAAAAGGCTGCTGCCCGTCTTCAGGAACCACACGTTTGCCTGGCCTCTCAACAGATACCCCTCCGTTGTGGTTGCACCTACGGTACGGCTATCTTCACAAGAAACGACATTAAGATTTCGATAAAATTCTTGGGATGCTATCCAGAACTGTGTTCGGAACCGTCATCAGAGCTCTAGTACGATTTCGTATATTTTCGATAGTGAAAATGGGTCCCTCGTTATTTCACTTATCTCATAAACTATTATCTGCACGAAAAAGTCATTAAGGTTTTCTGAAGAACTGTTGGAGAGCTGTTCAGAACTATGATCACAATTTTACCTTGGTAAATTCATAAATAATTTTTCACACCATTAAAATTTCCCTGTTAGTAGTGTTTCCTTTACGAAATTCTGGAGAACTATTCAGATTTAGTACAGAGATTTCTAGAACTATAGCATTTATACCAAACCTCTAAAAAAATGTGTATTTCTCGAAAGTCGGTATCAGCTTCACAGCTACTCAAGTATTGATAAGTGTGATTATAATATTTCTCGCGCAATTCCGAAGAACTATTAAAATTTGCGCAGATAACTCTAGAACTATGGTGCAGCTATCAAGGACTATGAAAGAAATATACAGGTTGTCCATAAAGTCGCTTTACGTCTTCAAAATTTTATTAGAACGGCAGTTGTTGAAATATTTTAACCACATTTCTTTTATTGTAATCAGTGTTTATAAAAGTTTTTTTTGACAGTGTTTAATAGACCTCTGTATGGGCGCCTCTGGTTGCACGAACCACATCAAGACGGTACTTGATTTCTTGCGATGTTCGCTGTAGCATAGCTTCATCAGTGGTGGCAATGGCATTACGAATCTTTTGCTTCAAGTCAGCAATGTCCCGTATCTGTGTTTGATACACGATATCTTCTGCATACCCCAAGGGAGTGCTATGTGGCGAACGCGGTGGCCAAGGAATTGGCCCATCCCTCCCAATCCATCTGCCTGGAAATGTTTTATTGAGGAACCGACGAACAAATAGTCCCCAATGTGGTGGTGCACCATCTTCTTGGAAAATGATAGTTGGTTGTAAGTCAATCAATTGTGGTGCTACATACTCGGTCAGAAGGTCGTGCTAAACATCTGCAGTAATTGCTGACTCATTGAAGAAAAATGGATCAATTATTCGGTTGCACGTGATTCCACACCACACATTCACTTTTGGACCATCACGGTGTAGCTCCCTAGACACATAGGAGTGTTCAGATCCCCAGATGCTCACGTTGTGTCTGTTTAACGTCCCAGAAACATGAAAAGTTGCTTCGTCAGTAATCAAACTAGCTTGAGGAATTCTTCAGCCTCCAAAAGGCGTTCCAGCATGTTGAGTGCAAACTCTGTTTTGGCTTGTCATTTGGCTCAAATGTCTGTTAACAGTTGCACTTTGTGAGAGTACAACCGTAAGTTCTTGTGGAGGACCTTATGCACAGCTGAACGTGGTAGTTGTAACTGTCTAGCAGCAGTGCGGATAGACTTTGTAGGTGAACGAGTGAAGACGTTTAAAACGCGACCGATGTTTTCCTCGTATTTTCTTGGTCGCCCGCTTCTCCCTTAATCCAACACTGTCCCTGTCTCCATAATTTTTTTGTGCCATGCACGGATTGAAGGCGCGGTGGTGGATCTCTTCCATACTTCATTCTGAAGTTTCATTGTGTCTGAACACCCGATTTGTCTCAATAAACCAGGACACACATTGTGCCTTCTCTTGAGGAGTTACCATTTTATAGAGGTTCAGTTCCTTCCATCAACAGAGTACCTGAAACGCAAAAATTTAGCAGTAAAAACTTTACCAAACACTGATTACAGTGAAAGAAATGTTGTTAAAATATTTCAACAACTGCCGTTGTAATAACATTTTTAAGTTGTAAACGGACTTTATGGACCCCTTGTATATTCCTCGAAAGGCAGGTGTCAACTTCACCAGACTCGTGGGTTGTGAGCGCTCGCAGTAAAATTGGTCGGCCAGACGTCGTTACGTAGTGCAGCACTGCCGGCTGTTAGCGCAGGAGAAGTGCAGACAAGGCGCTGCCTTCAGAGGGATGACCGTAATTAGGTTCGGCGTAGCCTCAGATACGAACATACAGTAATATGGCGTGCTGCTTGAGGGGAGACTCCAAACAGAAATTTAATTTTTCTTCTCCTTTGCCGATAGCAACCACATTTTAAAATCATGTCTATTATCGAAAGATGTAGGAACACCCAAGTTTTGAAGTCCATACTTCCATTAGGATTCGAGTTTTAAATTATTTTAATCGCATTCTTGAAAACCAACATTTGGTACTCACACCACAATTTTCACACGCCGGATCGCGCAGGTACATTCACAAGACATAGTTCAAAGGTTCTGTGCATTCATTTTATGAGAAATATTAATAATTAGTTTTCAGTGTTTATTTCAAATTTCAGCCTTAAATTTTCTTAAATTATCGGTAAGTGAATGTGATGATAGAATAAAGAAATTACTTTTTCAACAATATTAATGCATAAAAGTATGTAAACACATCAAGACTACTTCCGTCAAAAATTTCATTCAGGTTGGTTATTTACGATAAATAAGTTGCCACTGAGCGTAGAAAAACAATCTTACGATAAGATGGATTTTAACATTTTATCAAAACATGAACGTTGCTACAAGACACATAACCATTAAAATTCACCGACACCATAATGTTTTCCATTCCTGCTTATATGAGGCTTGTTCTTGTCATTTCAAGCTCAGGATAGCCTTTGTCTTGAATTTTCTGAACAGTCTTCTTGAGGAGGTGCAGTGGTAGGGATATCTGGTGGTAAACCAATGCATGTTTCCAGAATGAGATTTTCACTCTGCAGTGGAGTGTGCGCTGATATGAAACTTCCGCTGCAGAGTGAAAATCTCATTCTGGAAACATCCCTCAGGCTGTGGCTAAGCCATGTCTCCTTTCTTTCAGGAGTGCTAGTTCTCCAAGGTTCGCAGGAGAGCTTCTGTAAAGATTGGTGATGTGTCGGCAGCTGGGCCAACACCTCGTAGGTCGAGATGGCTGAAAATGCACGCTAGACTAACGCAGACGGGCGTGAAGTACTGGAACAGGCTACGTAATTAATGCTATGAAGAAAAGTACGTAGCTGGATTAATACTTATCTTTAATCAATCATTGTGGTACATCGCTCTTGACTATACACAGGAGACTTTAATTACAATCACTGTAAGGCTAATGGCGCCTTGCTAGTTCGTAGCCATTAACTTAGCTGAAGGCTATTCTGTCTCTCGGCTAATGAGAGAGAAATGCTTCGTACATCTAGTCGCTAGCTAGGTCGTCCGTACAACTGGGGCGAGTGCTTGTTCGTATCACGAGACCTGCCTTGTGGTGGCGCTAGGTCTGCGATCACACAGTGGCGACACGCGGGTCCAACATGTACTAAATGGACCGCGGCCGATTTAATCTACCACCTAGCAAGTGTGGTGTCTGGCGGTGACACCACAATTGGAAGGTAGGAGACGAGGTACTGGCAGAAGTAAAGCTGTGAGTACGGGGCGTGAGTCGTGCTTGGGTAGCACAGTTGGAAGAGCACTTGTCCGCGAAAGGCAAAGGTCCCGAGTTCGAGTTTCGGTCCGGCACACAGTTTTAATCTGCCAGGAAGTTTCAATGCCTGTTTCCTTGGAGCTTGTTGATTGAACTGTACAGGACTTCATTGAATTCCCTAAATTGAAATTCCAGAGTCAATAGGCAAAGTAACTGATTACCAATGACTGGCTGTCAATTGTTTCGCTTCAGTTTTCCTGGAAATCTTGCAGATTGTTTTCCCCAGTTTCAGTTTATGCCAAGGCCGGAGTAAAGGTTATTCTGTTTGATGGTGATAGAAATTTAAAAAACAAATTGGCATCTTTCTGTGTGCCACAGCCCCTAAGACATTCACTGACTCAAACATTTCTTAAATATACTTGTAATTCGAATACAGCGAAACAGTTTTGGGATCCAAGAGTAAGCAGTATAAAGATGTGAAATAGCCATTTTTTAAATAATTGTACTTTTAGGGTGGAGTGCCCCTTTAAAACGGAGAGCAGCTGCCTTTAAAGTGGTGAAAAGTAGCATAAAGGTCGCGTTAGGAACCTCAAAGCGGTCAGACACATCAACATCTACGTATCAGTGCAGGATGCCTAGTCTATATATTTCGTGTATGCTATGGTGTCTCGGTACGCTTAAAGTGTTATAAAACTTTGAACACGATGAAAAAAATTCTGTTTACCACAACATTGCAATTGATTTCCATGCATAAGATTATGGATTCTTGTAAGGCGTACAGTGAAATGCCAAAGTGAAGAAATTAAAAAACAAAAAAAACTCCGTTTTTAAGCATTATGACTGAAGAATGTATACGGGAGCACAGAAACAAACGTCTCAATAATTTTCCCCCCGTTTTACCATGCAACTTTTGTCCCACAAACTTTTCAGCTACTATCATACTTGCGGAGTTATTCTAGGTAGCAATAGTTAGAGACTCACCCTGTATTTACCCTACTGTGTGATAGGACACTGTTTTCATGGGAAAATGTTTGCGCTTGCTTACGGCAGCTTCATTGTATGCAGGCGTGCGCCTCTTCGACCGAAGCAAATCTACTGTCACGTATGTCTTTCTTCTGGGTTCGAAAAATATGTAAATGGCCCGGGGCAGGTCGGGACAGTATGGAGGATATATAAGAGCTTCCCAGCGAAACATCTGCAAGGTGCTCCAAACAACTGTGTAGATTATTATCAAAGGAATCGTATTATTTCGGAGCGTTTAGTGGATGTAAAATTGGTCTTTTTCATTATCACCTTGCACATACACGGCACTTGTTGCCTCAGTCATTACTTTAATGACTCTGAGATAGCCACTAAGCCGCTTTTGTCGTAATTTAAGAGTAGACCAAGAAACTGTACGACCTTACTCCTCGATTTTTGGTTCGGAAAAACCACATATTTGGTAAATACAGTAACACGGTCGCTAGTCATGAAGGGGCAAAAATTCAGCATTGTTTCTGTATATTCACTCAAACTCATTAACAAGATTTTTTAGTTTAATTCCAAGAATTAATAAAAAAATTAAGTATGCAAGCACTTTTTTTTCCTGTTTTTCATAAACTTTGCAAGACATTAATAGCCATTTTAACCATCAACTATTGCAAAGATACCACTCCAATAAATGAGCAAAAGTTGTTTAAGAAGTTAAATAATCACTTTTTTATGGGCTGAAGGGACGTCATTTACACTTCTATTACGTAACATTCTGCATTACCTCACAAGTATTTATAGTGTCCATAATTGCTCTTTGTTTAAGAATACGACTGGCAAACATCATGGGAGGACGAGGTAGATAGAGTAACATAATATAATAACTACTCGGATGGAATGATGAAAGTGAAGGAGAACGCCGCAGCCGCTCACAGAAGGTTGGACGACACATAGCGTGAGTTTAACGTAGGTATAGTGCAACACGAGGTAGCTGTAGGAAAGAGAAAAGACAGTGTGTGTCAGTCAGTGAGCAGTTACGGTGCACTTTGGTGGTGTTCGTCATTATAACATCGCTTGGAGACAACACAGCAGTTTGGTGTTGCTCACAGCATTGTTCCACGTGCATGGGGAGTTTTGTGAACCACTGGCACTTCTGTCCAAAGGAGAGGAAGTGGTCCGGCACGGTCAACCACAGCAGCAGGTGACAGATACACTGTGCAACAGGCAAGAAGGGACCCATGGCAAATAGCAGGTGCAATTGCAGCCATATTTAACAGGTCTGCAAGGCACGCAATCTCACACTCCGCGGCGGCACGGCGACTGCGTGGTGTCGGTCTCTTTTCCAGACTACCGGTACGTTGTTCTCCTCTGACACCCGCACATCGGCGTCACCGTCTGCGACGGTGCTAAGAGCATTGGGATAGGACCAACGAGGAGTCGGGTCACGTACTCATCCCGGATGAGAGCAGATACAGTCCGGATAGTGATTCTGGACGTATCCTCATACGGCGAGGGTGGGAAAACGTGCGCCCAGGAACCTTGTCGAACGTGATCGTTCACTGCACGCCTCTACGCCTCTTTAGAATGGCGCATTCTGCAGCGTCCGTCCCGTCCCGCATGACGGATTATAGATGCGGGATGCCTTCATCACAGGGAGTGAGACCAAAGCAGACGGGGTGGCGCAGTGGTTAGACACTGGACTCGCATTCGGGAGGACGACGGTTAAATCCCGCGTCCAGCCATCCTGATTTAGGTTTTCCGTGATTTCCCTAAATCACTACAGGCAAATGCTGGGATGGTTCCTCTGAAAGGGTACGGCTGACTTCCTTCCCAATCCTTCCCTAATCCGATGAGACCGATGACCACGCTGTCTGGTCTCCTTCCCCAAACCAACCAACCAACCAACCAAAGCAGATGTTTACAGTACGACCGAGGCCGCTGCCGGAGATGATAACACAGCCTCACGTCTCTGCCAACGGCCGGCAAGGCCCGCTACCCGAGCACTGCGGATCGACAGCTTCGCCAGAGGTCGCGATCAACAAGCGGACTATTTTCCCACGCCAGTGACGTGGTGATCGAAAATAGTCCCAGAAGATCAATCCGCCAACCGGCCTTATAAGCCAGCCCATCGCCGACCAGCAGGTACTAATAACAGGCCCGTTAGCCTTCTGAATACCATGGTAAAGGTCCTAAAATCTTTGATCCTCCACCACTTTTCCGAGCCTCTGGCGGTGGCTGGGACGATCTGTCCGGAACAGTTCGGATTCGCTTCCCACTTATTAGGACCACAGAGCATGTCAGCAGGGTCTTTTACTCAGCCATTTCGACGCTATCGGTTTTCCTGGACCTGCGAAACGCGTACAACAAGATACGGCAGGACGATCTTGTGTACAAAATGCTGACACCAACGACCATCCCCCACATCTATGTCAAGATCGTCGATAATTTCCTCCACGACAGAACCTTCTTGGTTACTCAGCAAGGAAAACGCTCAGCTTACATCATATGTCGATGGGTACCCCTCAAGGCTCTCTGTTGTCTCCCATCCTCTTTAACATTTATGTTAATGATATGTTAGTCATCCGACACTACCACCAGGCGCAGTTCGCCGACGGTACCGTGCTCTATACGATCAGCTGCAACACGGACCAGCTCATTGCTCGCCTGCAGAGGCAGGTGGACCCGACTGCCATCTGGTGTCGATCAGACAAGAGTGCCCTCAATGCCGCTAAAACTACGGCAGTCTACTTTCTGCGCCACAACATCACTATTGCAGGGGTCCGGGTCCCATGGTCCCCGGGTACCAAATATCTAGGAGCCCTGATGGATAAAAAAACTGCTCTTCAATCAAGATTCAAAATATGTCACCGATAAAAGCGTTATACCTACTCTTCAACAGCAGGGAACTGAACTTAGAAACGAAGCTCCGACTGTACCGGATGGTTGTCCACACTTCCCTCACCTACAGCTTCTCTGCATGAGGCACTGTTTGTGCCTCCCAGATGCAGACACTCCAGCGCCAGCAGAATAAGGTGCTTCGACGCAGCCTGCATGCTCCTCCCCTCACGAGGCTTGTTACGCTCCGTGATGAAACAAACACGGTAACTCTAAAGACGTCCATTCGAGAGAAGGCTTGGCGTCTCTATGACAAAGTGGATGCCCTGCGCGACACGGCCACCGGCTTACCTCATATTGGCACCCCGACTCCCCAGTACTGGCACCACCACCTTGTTCCTCTCACCATCCTCGAGGAATTGGATTCAGACCATGGCTAACGACAGCCCGGTTACTGCCACTAATAAGGTGTCAGTCTTTATACGGCCACTCAGTATGTGACGTCCACAATACGTCCACCAGTATCAGTACCTATGTAGTTGTGTTCCTTATTGCCTGCTACCTTGAATGTACACTATCAGAGGGTGGCACACGACATCAAGTCCCACCGCCACACCTAAAACGTGGACTCTAATGATGTCATCGGGAAGATGTCATTGTAGGATCGGACAATTTTACAGTTCAAATGGTTCAAATGGCTCTGAGCACTATGGTCATCAGTCCCCTAGAACTTAGAACTACTTAAACCTAACTAACCTAAGGACAGCACGCAACACACAGCCATCACGAGGCAGAGAAAATCCCTGACCCCGCCGGGAATCGAACCCGGGAACCCGGGCGTGGGAAGCGAGAACGCTACCGCACGACCACGAGATGCGGGCCAATTTTACAGTTCCACCAAGACAGTAAGACCGAGATCTGCCGGTGACGCTGTACCTTAACTTACTAGAGGGGAAAAAAAGCCAGAGGGCAGTTTGACAAGCCACCCGGACTTTCAGCGATTTGCTACCGCGGCCTCGTCTGCTGCTAGTCCCGGGTAGTCAGGGGTGGTAGCTTCGGACTGTGACTCAAGGGTGTCGTGTAATGGTGATCTGGACTCCCTGGACAGCTTTGTGTTAATGCTGTGCCGACCACTTTGTACTAGTTTTGTTTCCGTCTTTTTTTTGTGGGCTTTCTGGAGTGAGAGACTCGCGAGGAAGACATTTTATTTTGTTATTCTTCTGTTATGAGATCCGAAGTGGGATCTGTTACGCCATTACCAAGGTAGCCTCTGCAGGCCGGCAACACATCTAACGTGACACAGAACCGAGGTATCCTATGCCCAAAGGCGTAAGCAATGGTAAACATCGGATGTTTTGGAAACAGACATTCCGCGTACTACTTCCTGCAGAGGGAGTTCGAGATGGCCTGCAGGAAGTATTACTACACCAACATCTGATTGGCTGACCAGTACTGTTTAAAGGCTAGAACCAGCACCGGACTTCAGTTCACGCCGAAAACCGACAACAAGGACGTCTCCACGGAAGACTACGTCTTCGACATCAGAATAGAACTTGGAATTAAGTGTATGTGTGTTACGACGGACTCTTGTGGGAAATTTAGAAGTTATCTTTTGTTGTCCCTAGTAGGAAATTCTTATTGGATTTGTGACTTTTCGTTGTTATTATGTCATTTCCATGTAGACTCACGTCACTAAAAGTTGTGTTGTAAAAAACGTGCGAATTCTCCATTACAACAGGATCCATACTTTGTTTCTTGCCTAAATTGTGTTTTGTTTCGACTACATTGTCATCATCAGCAACGTTGTTGATTTTAACCAATAAAAGCATATTGCGGAATATTGTTCGAGTTTTGTCTCTGCTGCCGCAGATACAGTACATTCGGTCGTGGATTCATTTTTATAGGCAACAACGTGTCAGCGCATCAACTGTGCAGGTGGAAGAAAAGAGGACATTCGTCGAGTGGACTGGCCTGCTGATTACCTCGAGTTAAAACCCACTGAGCACATATGGGATACGTGGACACGTGTGGGAAGACATACTACCGCATTTCCACGTACACCAGCGACCACCCAGGATTTGTCAGTCGCGCTGGTGGAGGAGTGGAACGCCCTGCCACAAGAACTTTGTGGCCAGCGTGGGTGATAATCACGCACCCTGTTAAGAACGAATTCCCGCCTTTTGTAATTTCCGGTGGACCGTCATAAATCGCGGTGACTTCAGTGCAACTATTCTTTTTAAATAAAAATATTCTTTCAGTTACCTTCTATAATATACTTTCTATGTGTGGTCCAAGTTACGTCAAGCTATCATCCGAAAGTTACTTTCGACCTTAGGTTCTGCACACCACTGTATATTGTCCAGAACTAATTAGCACCCGCTTTTCCTAATGTAACTGATCCTCCCTACACACTCATAAGGAGAAAAGGAAAAACGTTCTTGGCATTTTAATTGAAGCACAGACGTGCAACCAGTGAGGTTATATTAAGAATGTAGCTACTGCTTGGCGTATTGTATTCCTTGGCGACAATGCTTGATGGACTTGAGACGAGAGCAATTACGACAGATTTAGCCTCGTAAAAAACCTTATACCTGAAGCATTTAAGTAACTCAGAGGACTGACTACTGTACTGGCGCGAACCCGACGTCTCTGTTCACCACTGCTTATTGCATAAACTTACCGTCTGCACAAGTGTCCGATTACTGCTGACTGTATGATAGGCTACGGATTGCGCGCTAAGGCAACAAAAAGGCGGCAAGCTAAAATGCATGGTAAATACCCTACTTCTGTGGTTGTAGACACCACGCTTAAAGTTGTTAGAAAGCATTCCCTCAGGAAAGAATCAGTCATTTACAAACATTAGTAACGAAAACAACTTCATGTAGACCGTAGTTTCCACAAGTAAATTACACACCCCAACAAGTCATGCATCACCTCTTTATTTCGAAATATATAGAACGAAAAAACAGGCTCAGACGCATCCAGATAAATTCATTTGCAATGAGTCCAGATTTTTCTAAAAGAGTAACGACAAAATTGTCTGTTTCAGATAACATTATCGGGAAACATCGGTCTGTCAGTTAAGTAAAATTAGTAAGGAAACTGCCTCGGTCACACAGCCATTTGTTAAGAATATGACGAGTTTCGCCTTTAGTAGTAGGCCGTCTTCAGGTAGTGCACTGTAAAGATAAGAATTATAACTGCTCATTTACATATGGAACTCAGAAAAGACTACAAAGAATATACGTTAAAATGATGTTCCGACACCCATCCGGCTGATGATGACGATGACGCTTGGAACAGGTGTGCTGATCCCAGTCGCAAAACCGCTGCTGATAGTTGAGCATCAGCGGGTTAAACAGCGTGAAAGAGGGCGCGCATGAGCCGCACTTTGTCAGTGCCGGACAATGGGGAGCGACTTACATATCGTATGCTAAGATCTGAACGTTCACTTTTAAGAAAACGTATGTACATTTAACTGTAAACTTCTAAAAATAGCAATTTAAATACCCTCTGGATATGGGTATCGTTAAAACCAGCTTTATAAATGTTAACTAATAAGCTAACGTAATAACCCAATGGCTAGCATTACAAACACGCTTTCCCATAGCAACTGCTATTCAGTCATCAATTATATGTTCGTAATAGAATAAAATATAAAAAGTAGCTGTGTAACAATTAAATACACGAATATTCACATTAGCATAATTGGTTTGTTAAAAATACTTCAAAATTGACTAGAAAATTTCAGCACACTGGTACCACTCCTGTTAGCGACGCTATTTGTGGCACAACCTGACTAAAGGACATGACGGAATCTGTCGATAGAATATGTTGTGACACATCAAGGGATCACAAATTTAGTACTGGAGGGAAGAGTCGTGGGCAAAAATCGTAGAGGTGGATCAACAGATGAATACAGTAAGTATATTCAGAAGGATGTATGTTGCAGTACCCATTCGGAGATGAAGTGGCTTGCTTAGGATAAAGTAGCATGGAGAGCTGCATCAAACCATGTCTTTGCACTGAATACGTCGACGACGACGACAACAACAACAACAATCGTCTCCTATGGATGCTGTACCTATCCTTCTGTTGCCTACTCGAGTGCGGACTTCGATTCTGGAACACTCAGTCCACAGTTCCTTTGAGTGAAAAGTCGTAGATACTATTCCACAGACTCGTGCTTTACTTTTAACTGGAATCATGCAACCCTTTCAAGTGCGGTATTCTACACATTGGTAGCGCTTGTGGTAACTGCGTTATAGGAGCCCGCCTGATGCTAGTCTCCCATGTGAGTGTAGGATAGACAAGCAGAGGTGCGATGATGGAGCGCTGTGGAATGCACTGGACTAATGGGATAACATTAAATTAACAACAATTTATTAGCAAGAGTTTTACAACCAATCTGTCTTTTTCTCAGGGCTGCCTAGCACAGTCCTAGCTGAGCGTGACTTTCACACAGGTGCAGAGCAGCACATCAGCACCTGGGCTCTGGCATTGTTGGGGGTCAGTGCTTCGGACCTGCCGTAGGAGGGTCCGACGACTGGCGCCTCACTACAGTTCACCTTGGCTGTGGACGTCTGCCTGAGACTCAGTACTCTCATTGCATGGAGCTGCAATTAGGCTCGGCCCCAGAAATCTGCATGCACCTGTTGTCAGTTGTGGAGGGCCGAGCAGCGACGACGGTTCAATCTCGCGTCCGGCCATCCTGATTTAGGTTTTCCGTGATTTCCCATAATCATTCCAGGCAAATGCCGGGATGGTTCCTTTGAAATGGCACGGCCGACTTCCTTCCCCCTCCTTCCCTAATCCGATGAGACCGATGACCACGCTGTTTGGTCTCTTCCCCAAAACAATCCAGTCAAATCACATCCGAGCAGCGACATGAAGGGCAGCCTAGAGGTGGTACTGGTATTGGCAGGAATGATGGCACAGGCGCTCTGCTTCCATATTGAACAGCTCACATACACGTAGATTGGTTCTTCATTAATGGAAGATCGTCCCAGCTCTCATCCCCAGTAAGTCACTATTGTGACTAGTGCTTCCATGTTGAACAGTTCAGAGATGGGCAAATTGGTTCTTCAGTTATGGAACATCGTTCCAGTCCTCATCCACGGTAAGTCACTGTTGTGACTAATGCTCTCGTGTTAAACAGTTCATTGGTGGGCAGATTGGTTCTTCTTTCTTGGAAGATCACCCCGGCTATCATCCTCGGTAAGTCACTGTTGTGACTTTAAGTTCTGTCCACATACAGATAGCGTACTCGTAGCGGTGGACTCCAAACTGGTGGTGGTTGTAGATACTTCGTTGCATTCACCAGGTCATCTTGCAGCTAGTAGGGCTGATCCTCCATCGGTATCCGTGATGCAATAGGGTTGGCCTGACTCAGAGTGAGTGGAAGGTTCAAAAATGGTTCAAATGGCTCTAAGCACTGTGGGTCTTAACATCTGAGGTCATCAGTCCCCTAGACTCAGAACTACTTAAACCTAACTAACGTAAGGACATCACACACATGCATGCCCGAGGCAGGATTCGAACCTGCGGCCGTAGCAGCAGCGCGGTTCCGGACTGAAGCGCCTAGAATCGCTCGGCCACAACGGCCGGCTGAGTGGAAGGGAGGCGAGGGTTTTGCACCAGTCGATGATATTATTCCATCCCCCCCCCCCCCCTTTCGGGTGACGGAATGTGCTCATATAGTCTGAGCCCATCATCGCTCTTGGCTGGCCTAACGTTTAACTTAGAGACTTCAGGCCGTCCTTTATGCAAAGTTTCTAGTCTGCAAGGCGTTCGTGTGTCATCTCTAGCTAGAGTTGCCACAAGTAGTCTCGTAACGGAAGAGTGTTACGTCCGCTTGCCACCGTTGTCTAATCACTGAATCAGGTGTCTCCTGGCGTCTTCTCCCGTACCTGTAAGTTAATAAGCTCCCTGTCAGTTTGCACTTTGGCACTTACAGTGTTAATATCGATTCTGCCGTCGTTGCGTACCTGGCAAATGCTAAGAAAATTTTATTCCTGCACGTAATTACTAATCTTCTGTCCAACAGTGTGTATGCTTGGGAACGACGTCAGGGGATCCTGCTCGTTAGACAGATGCGTCAACCACTACACAATTCTGGCGCAGTGGCTTTGGACAGTTGTACGGAATATCATACAGCGTTGCACAGACTCTCCAACCATATCGGAACAGCATCCCAGCATTGATCGAAGTGGGGATCCTGCCTGACACCCGGGAATCAAATGAAAGTACATTGTTCAGGAGACCTTTTACGTCTCAAGAATTGTATTTATTTATTTATTTATTGTTCAGCTAATTCAGCTTATTCAAGATGTAGCCTCTTTAAGTTATTAAATACATTTTTAAGAGCTTTTTCCATGCATCTCTGTCCGTTGCTATCTTCTGCCAGTTGAAGCCCGCAACTTTCCTGAGTTCCTTATCCGAGCGATCAAGTGGTCTCTCTGGTGGTCTTCTTTTTCCTTTGGGACTCCTGCCCACTGCCATTTTAGAGTCTTAACCCGTTCTATAATGTCTTTTACTCCTCTTATTGCTCGAATGTCCTCACTTTTCTATCGATCTTTCTCAGTGAGACCTAACATTGACCTTTCCTTAGCTCTCTAAGCATTTCTAAGTTTCCTTTTGAAAAATTCATTTAAAGTCCAAGTTTCACACCTGTACGTTAAAACCGGTAGGACGCACTGATCAAAAACTCTCTTCTTTATGCAGAAATTTGAAAACTGTTGCATTCCTACCGTATGCCCTCCAACCCAGTTTAATTCGACGAAAAATTTCAGGTTTCAAATCCCCATTTCTGTCAATTATACATTTTGTGTCAATTATATATTATATACATTTTGTGTCAAAGTAATTGAGAGATTGATTTGAAGGACAGGACCAAACAGTGAAGTCATCCTGCATCAACGAATGAAAATTTGTATCAAGGCCGGGATTTGAACCCAGATCTCCATTATGGCACCCTGGCGCAGGGCTTTGTCCGACTGCGTGGACTATCCTAGCATGTCTCTCTCTCCTCAAGCCTTGAGGCTGTGGCGTACATGGGAATGTCGACTGAGGAGCAAGGCATGCTAGAAGTGTGTGCTAGGATGGCCTAGTGGCTAGCGCATATGCCTCGTGAGCTGGGTTCGAATCGTGACCCTCGCCCAAATTTTATTTAGTAGCTGCAGTCTACATGATGTTTGAGAATTGAAAAACGTCTCTGGAATGTTACAGTTTCATTTGCCCGTCAGGGGTGCCTTTACAATCGATACAAGAGCAGTGACAGTAGCAACACACCTAGACGTCGTATCGGGATGCTGCAACACTTTGCAGATCTGGATATTGAATACTGTTATGTTGATCAGTGGTTTTATTGACAAATAATGCAAAATATTATTTATGTTAAATTTTGACTGCAAAACATGTGAAATAGTAAGCGAAACGTGTGCGTTGGGCAGGTGCGCGACAGCTTCAGGGACCTGGAGAGCTGCGGCTACCTGTGGGAGAGCCGCGAGGGCTTGCCGCTGGCGGACCTGGCGTTCTGCGCCGGCTTCTTCACGGTGTACCTGGTGGAGGAGATGGTGCACCTGCTGCTGGACAGCCGGCAGGACCGCAAGCGCCGGCGCCGCCAGCAGCACCAGCAGAGCGCCGAGTGCTCGGCGCACGACAGCGGCGCCATCGCAGACTTCGCCGCCGCCGCCGAGGACGACGAGGAGGAGGAGGCGGACGAGGCGGTGCTCACGCGCACCATGAGCCTGCGCTGCTCGCGCCGCGGCGGCCGGCCCGCCCGCGCCGTGGGCGGCGGGGGCGGCGGCGGCGGCGACGGCACGGTGCCGCCCACGCCGGCGCCCGCGGCGCGCGAGCCGCCGTCGCCGCTGCCCGTGCCGCTGCAGCTGCAGCTGCCGCCCACCGCCGCCGCCAGCGCCACCGCGGGCAGCG
Source organism: Schistocerca piceifrons (assembly GCF_021461385.2). Lineage (NCBI taxonomy): Eukaryota > Metazoa > Arthropoda > Insecta > Orthoptera > Acrididae > Schistocerca > Schistocerca piceifrons. Next base: position 1,140,319,692 of record NC_060138.1, read on the forward strand.
GCAGCGGCAGCAACGTCTCCACCCAGGGGCTCATCCGCACCGAGTCCGCTATAGGTGAGTCTACACTCGCAGCGCCGGCTGCCAGAGACAGTGTGCACGAAGTAACTTGTCCCGTAGCTACTCAGACAGGGGAGGGGACAGCGGTAGTGGTGGGATTTCTCCTTAAGGGCACATGTGTTCATTCGCTTTGGGACACGTGAAGTGTTATTGTAAAACTGCTGTGTGTAGGTGTGATTCGTGGCTATTCAGTGCAAGATCCTGCAGTCTGCACACTGTGCACATCTGTGCATGTCTAGCAAACTAGTGGATCGATGACTTACTTCTTTCACCTATAACTTTATTGACAAAGGTCCCGAACGACTGTGTTATATAAACCAGGAATTTTGCCGTTCGTGGACAATGATCTTACTCTGATACAATCTTCTCGGGTTATGAATCACGGCATCCCGTTGATACAACGTTTCGACTAGTTTACTACTTGTCGTTTTCACTCAAGGTGTTGGGATCGTGTCGAATTTGTTCCTTTATAGCTTCTGGATCTTAGATTCCACTGCGAAGGTGAGCCAGTAGTGTGCTCCAGAGGAAATGTAATGGCCTGTAATAGGGTAGCGGGGGCAGCTTTGACGGGGCCCGGACGTGGGGTCCTGGTGCTGCCTGTCAATTCCACCCACTCATGAATTCACTGATGCGAAAGTAGTGGACGCAGTGGAAGGAACAAGGTAAAACCAGGACCCGACGACAAGACGCCCCTGAACCTCCTCTGGGGGTTTCTCCACCAATGCCACCACTGGCGACAACTCTTCTGGGTGCTCGGAGAAGCTCGTAGTGCCAGATCAAGACACCGTGTAGGAGATCCTCCCTTGGCGCCACTGGCTTGAGATCAGAAGCCATGAGGTCTAGTGACAGCTGGCTGATGACGCTGGTAGTTGAAGCTGGAGCTTCATAGCTGCTTGGCCCGCACGTAGGACCGTGGAGACAGAATCAGCTGTAGTCTGAAGTCTGGAAGCAGTCGTCGTGTGAATGCTACTGGCCGAGTGGCGAATATTTATAGTCGCTGTGCACAGCTATGTCGTGACAGTGTAGCCCCTCTGGTCAAGCAGTTGACCATGGAAGCACAGCGTTGTACAACGGCTTGTGGAAATTCAGCCCACCTCTGCGACGGACTGTGGTCCTGCAGCGCGCTTTGCCAGCAGTATTCCAGTACCAGGCAGCTGCCGCAACGATCGGTCCAGCCACACGACTCGTTATCACAAGAAACAATGAAACTCAAAGTTGGAAGAAGGGAAACCAACAATTCTACAGATCTACTACACAGCATTCTTGGTTCCCCTTCTTCCATCCATGAGTCTGATTACTTCTTGAGGTGGTGAATCGTATTGTTGGACCAGTGGTTGCGGCATTCTTGAAGTGTCACCCAACCTGTGCGAACTGCGTTAACATTTATATCGTCAGTTAAGGCCACATGTTTGTCGGCAATACATGCAAATTTTTGGGTTTTCATCCGAGTTGTCACTTTCTCTCTACACGATATTTTGACGACTTATCTAGTTGTCGTTATCAGGTGTCCAGGACATTTTCAATTCTCAGTGAAGACTCTGCAAACTCAAAAACAAATAACAACCATTTTGGCTGAGAAAGTCTGAAGGATGGATCGTTTGTTCCAGTTTGAAAGGAACTAGTAGTATAGCATCTGTTCCCACGAGGTATACGTCGTGAACTGTAAAGGTAAATTGAAATAACTAGATCTCTCATTCGAAACTTTCAGCTGACATGTGATTATATTTTCACGCAATATGGGTGCACAGATCCTGAGAAATCAGTACCCAGAACAACCACCTCTGGCCGTAATAACGGCCTTTATACGCCTGGGCACTGCGTCAAACAGAGCTTGGATGGTGTGTACAGGAACAGCTGCTCATGCAGCTTCAACACGATACCACAGATTATCAAGGATAGTCACTGGTATATTGTGAGGAGCCAGTTGCTCGGCCACCATTGACCAGACGTTTTCAATTGCTGAGACATCTGGAGAATGTCCTGGCTAGGGCAGCAGTCGAACATTTTCTGTATCCAGAAAGGCCCGTACAGGACCTGCAACATGCGGTTTTGCATTATCCTGCTGAAATGTAGGGTTTCGCAGAGATCAAATGAAGGGTAGAGCCACGAGTCGTAACACATCTGCAATTTAACGTCCACTGTTCAAAGTGCGGTCAATGCGAACAAGAGGTGACCGAGACGGGTTACCAATGGCACCCCATACCATCACGCCGGCTGATACGCCAGTATGGCGATGACGAACACACGCTTCCAATGTGAGTTCACCGGGATGTCGCCAAACACGAATGTGACCATCATCATGCTGTAAACAGAACCTGGATACATTCGAAAAACTGACGTTTTGACATTCGTGCACCCAGGTTCGTCGTTGAGTACACCATCGCAGGCGCTCCTGTCTGTGATGCAGCGTCAAGGGTATCCGCAGCCATGGTCTCCGAGCTGATAGTCCATGCTGCTGCAAACATCTAACTGTTCGTGCAGATGGTTGTTGTCTTGCAAACGTCCCATCTGTTGACTCAGGGATCGAGACGTGGCTGCACGATGCGTTACAGCCATGCGGATAAGATGCCTGTCATCTCGATTGCTAGTGATACGAGGCCGTTGGATGCGGCACGGCGTTCCATATGACCCTCCTGAACCCACCGATTCCATATTCTGCTAACAGTCATTGGATCTCGACCAACGCGAGCAGCAATGTCGCGATACGAAAACCGCAATCGCGATAAGCTACAATCCGACCTTTATCAAAGTCGGAAACGTGATGGTAGGAATTTCTCCTCCTTACACGACAACGTTTTACCAGGCAACGCCGGTCAACTGCTGTTTGTGTATGAGAAATCGGTTGGAAACTTTCCTTATGGCAGCAAGTTGTAGGTGTTGCCACTGGCGCCAACCTTGTGTGAATGCTCTGAAAAGCTAATCATTTGCATATCACAGCATCTTCTTCCTGTCGGTTAAATTTCGCGTCTGTAGCACGTCATCTTCGTGGTGTAGCAATTTTAATGGCCAGTAGTGTATACCACTGCAAGAAAAAAAAAGACAACACACCACGAAGGAGTTAAGGAGTTACCCGAGTGGGACGGAAATCAGTAGATGTTTTGTAGATGTACAGACAAACATATGCTTACATTTTCATGAAAATTGAGCAAGTCTGTAACGCGTTGGTCCAGCTCTGGCACTTGTGCAAACTTGGTATTGATTGATTGAGTTTTGGATGTCCTTCTGAGGGATATCGTGCCAAATTCTGTCCAACGGGCACGTTAGTTCGTCAAAATCCCGAGCTGGCTGGAGGGCCTTGTCCATAATACTCCAAACAATCTCAGTTGGGGAGAAACCCACCGTCTTTGCTGGTCAAGGTAGGGCATGCCAAGCACGAAGGCAATCAGCAGAAATTTTTGCCTGTTCGAGCGAGCGTTATCTTCCACAAATGTAATCCCAGGACTGCTTGCCATGAAAAGCAGCAATACGAGGCATGGAATGTCGACGTAAGGGTGTGCTGTAAAGGTGGCGCGGTCGACAACCGAAGGGGTGCTACTGTAAAAGGAATGGCACCGCAGAACATTACTCCTGGTTTTCGGACCATATGTTGGGCTACAGCCGGTTGGAATCCTGGAATCCCACCGCTGTCTGGAGCGTCTCCAGACACATCTTAGGCCTGGAAACTCATTGATTGGAGTAGAATTGCTTTCATGTTGAGTCCCACTTTAAATTGAGCCCCGATAATCACTGAAAAAGTGCCTGGAGAGGGTCTGGATAACGGTGGGATACCAGCCTGATTATCGCCGGTTATGGGGCTCCAACAACCATGATTGATGATATGGGGTGCCATTTTATTTCATAGCAGGACCCCTTTGGTTGTCATCCGCAGCACCCTTCCGGCACAGTGGTAAGTCCATGATATTCTACTCCCCGTGTTGTTGCCCTTGGTGGCAAGCCATCCTTGGATTACATTTCAGCAAGATAATGTCCGCCCGCAGACGGGGAGAGTTTTTCTATTGCTTGTGTTCGCCTTGCCAACCTCCATCTTGGCCAGAAATTCGCCGGATCTAACCACAATTGAGAACGTTTGGAGCATTATACTCAGGGCCCTCCCACAAACTCAGGATTTTGACTTTCTGACGCACCAATTGCAGAGAATTTGGCACGATATTCCTCAGAAGGAAATCTAACAACTCTGTCAATCAATACCAAGCCGAATAAATGCTGAACCAACACGCTACTGACTTGCTCAATTTGAGACGCTCTTTCTTTCGAAGAAATCATTCAATTAGTCTGAAAATGTAATCATTTGTTTGACTGTGCACATAATCAGATTATTCTTTCAGGGTGCGTCTTTTTTTTTATCTTGCAGCATACATGTTTCTCCCGGCAAATCGCAGCATATTACATACGTGCGGGTTTCATAATAGTCTGAGAACAAAGTGTTATAGTTTCAAGATGAGATAGAAGAATAAGTGATGTCTGAAATTGTGTGGAAAAAATTTCCTAAACCTATTATGAGCTGCGTACAGCTTAATTTCCAAGGCTAGCTCTCCTTTCATTCACGTTGCATTTTAATTACCCACACCGCAAAAGGTTAGCAGTATGGTAATGTGTCCCTGAAGTTTTTCTCAGCCAGAACGGCTTTAGAAAGTCCATGGTAACCTGTTCTCTGCAGAACTTTTAAGAGAGAATTGTTACGTGCTCTCTATTTATACTTAGTTCATAGAGCGTTTATTTACTTAAGGCACATTCCGAAAAATCTCCTTCACTGGTCTCTAGAGACACCGAAAACAACCGTAGGTAACTTAAGGCTGTGAGACATTCATTGCGCTAAAGCAAGCGAAATAGCCACTAAGGCTAAAAATGTTGACTTAAACGCTGATAGAGTGATAATTTATGCACCAGTCAGGTTCCTCTTAGAGTATACTGATAAAATAGCTCGATATTTAGCAGTTATATACAACCACTATCTCACAGAAAGATCCGTACCTAAAGGTTGGAAAAGTGCTCAAGTCACACCAATATCCAAAAAAGGAAGTGGGAGTAATGTGCTGAATTACAGGCTTATATCACTAACGTCGATTTCCATTAGGGTTTTAGAACACATACTGTATTCAAACATTGTGAAGTACCTCGAAGAAAACGATTTATTGACATGTAATCAGCACGGATTCAGAAAATATCGTTCTTGTGAAACACAACTAGTTCCTTATACTCATGAAGTAATAAGTGCTAACGACAGGGATGTCAAATTGATTCCATATTTTTAGATTTCCAGAAGGCTTTCGACACCGTTCCTCACAAGCTTCTTCTAATCAAACTGCGTGCCTACGGAGTATCGCCTCAGTTGTGCGACTGGATTCGTGGTTTCTTGTCAGAAAGGTCGCAGTTCGTAGTAATAGACGGAAAGTCATCGAGTAAAACAGAAGTCATATCCGGCGTTCCCCAAGGAAGTGTTATAGGCCCTCTATTGTTCCTGATCTATATTAACGACATAGGAGACAATCTGAGTAGTCGTCTTAGATTGTTTGCAGATGATGCTGTCATTTACCGTCTTGTAAAGTCATCATATGATCAAAACGACTTGCAAAATGATTTAGACAAGATATTTGTAGGGTGCGAAAAGTGGCAATTGACCCTGAATAAAGAAAAGTGCGAAGTTATTCACATGAGTACTAAAAGAAATCAGCTAAATTTCGATTACGCGATAAGTCACACAAATATGAGGGCTGCAAATTCAACTAAATGCTTAGGGATTACAATTACAAATAACCTAAATTGGGACTATCACATAGATAATATTGTGGCTAGAGCAAACGAAAGACTGCGATTCATTGGCAGAACACTTAGATGGTGCAACAGGTCTACCAAAGAGACTGCTTACACCACGCTTGTCCGCCCTATTCTGGAGTATTGCTGTGCGGTGTGGGATCCGCATCAGGTGGGACTGAGGGATGACATCGAAAAAGTACGAAGAAGGGCAGCTCGTTTTGTATTATCGCGAAATAGGGGAGATAGTGTCACAGACATAGTAGGTGAATTGGAGAGGCAATCATTAAAACAAAGGTGTTTCTCGTTGCGACGGGATCTTCTCATGAAATTTCAATCACCAGTTTTCTCCTCCGATTGCGAAAACATTCTGCTGGCACCCACCTACATAGGGAGAAATGATCATCACAATAAAGTAATAGAAATCAGGGCTCGCACGGAAAAATTTAAGTGCTCGTTTTTCACGCGTGCCGTTCGAGAGTGGAACGCTAGAGAGACAGCGTGAAGGTGGTTCGCTGAGCCCTCTGCCAGGCACTTTATTGTGAATAGCAGAGTAATCACGTAGTTGTAGATGTAGATGTAGAAAGCCTTTCAGGTATCCGAAAGACGGTGGGAAGTCCGGAATGACTCTATCGCCAGGTTAAGAGCTTTATATTTGACAACGAAGGAACAGCCTTCGGACGGAGCACATACGGACTTTGATGGATACCTGAAACAAGAGGATGAACTGGTGCATCACCCTTGGCCGCCACAGTCACCGGATGTCAATATTTTTGAGCCCTTGTGGTCTGCTTTGGACAGAAAGGTGTTTGATCGCTGTCCATATCCATCATCGTTACCTGAACTTGCCACTATCCAGTACGTTGTCCTCGATGGTGAGCGTCGGAGGGGAGGGTATCATCTGGAGTGCCCCGGGGCTATCTACATAAATGATGTTTTGGATAGGGTGGATAGCAATGTGCGGCTGTTTGCTGATGATGCTGTGGTGTACGGGAAGGTGTCGTCGTTGAGTGACTGTAGGAGGATACAAGATGACTTGGACAGGATTTGTGATTGTTGTAAAGAATGTAAATTAATGCAGATGAATAGGAAAAAGAATCCCGTAATGTTTGAATACTCAATTGTTAGTGTAGCGCTTGACACAGTCACGTCGATTAAATATTTGGGCGTAACATTGCAGAGCGATGTGAAGTGGGACAAGCATGTAATGGCAGTTGTGGAGAAGGCGTATAGTCGTCTTCGGTTCATTGGTAGATTTTTGGGAAGATGTGGTTCATCTATAAACGAGACCGCTTATAAAACACTAATACGACCTATTCTTGAGTACTGATCGAGGGTTTGGGATCCCTATCAGGTCGTATTGAGGGAGGATATAGAAGCAATTCAGAGGCGGGCTGCTAGATTTGTTACTGGTAGGTTTGATCATCACGCGAGTGTTACGTAAATGCTTCAGGAACTCGGGTGGGAGTCTCTAGGGGAAAGGTGGCGTTCTTTTCATGAATCGCTACTGAGGAAATTTAGAGAACCAGCATATGAGCCTGACTGCAGTACAATTTTACTGCCGCCAACTTATATTTCGCGGAAAGACCACAAAGATAAGATAAGAGAGATTAGGGCTCATACAGAGGCATATAGGCAGTCATTATTCCCTCGTTCTGTTTGGGAGCGGAACAGGGAGAGAAGATGCTAGTTGTGGTACGAGGTACCCTCCGCCACGCACCGTATGGTGGATTGTGGAGTATGTATGTAGATGTAGATATCTTGCAGTAAGAATGGTATAACATTCCCTTGAAAACCATACAGGACCTGTATTTATCAATTACGAGATGACTGGAAGCTATTTTGAATGCCAACGGGTTTCCTCAACCGTATTAAGCGTAGCAATTCGTTGTGCTTTTGGTGTTTGCATAGTTTTCTCTCAGCGCCCTGTATGTGGCACCCGATATCCGTGAAAAAATCATGCAATTCTCGTGAATTACGAGCAGCAGCTGAATAGCGGGCGCAGATCCGGCGCCCGATAATGCCCTAGATGTGTTCCATCAGGTATAGATAAAGTGAATTTGCTGCCCAGGTTGTCGAAGAGAGTGTATTATTACCCTTCAGTACGATTCTAGCTCTGTGACACGAACAGTTATCCTGTTGAAAGATGCCTGTACCATCAAGTAAGACATCGACATTGAAGGGATGCGTGTTTCTGCAATACTGTTCACGTATTCAGAATGAATTTTCACTAAGTCGTGGAGCGTGCGCTGATGTCAAACTTCCTGGAGGTTAAAACTGTGTGCCCTATTAGGAGCCGAGGACGGGGACTTTGCTTTTCGCCGTAAGTGATCCACTGACCCGCTGTCACAGCCTTACTTCTACCTGTACCTGTTCTCTTACATATCAAACTTCACAGAGGTTCTTTTGCATACCTATCTGGACTAGCACTCCTGGAAGCGGTGGTGACGAGAGGGTGGCGTAGCGAATGAGTGGCTGTCTGAAGAAAACTGACTTCTGCCCGTTCTGAATACTATTATTACGGCCATTTTCGAACGCAATCGACCTTCGCTGCCGGCGGTCACGTGGCATAGACACAGCTCCCTGCAGCGGACTGGCTAAACCTACTGTCTCCACGATTTCTGACATCCATAAATTTCCACTGATCCCTTGCAAATAAATTAAAGGCATCTAAAAATAACTTGGCCCGTATGGGGAATCGATTTCACGTCGCGAGCGCCCATTGTTCCGAAGTTAGATGACTGTGACCGCCGACCTGCACGCTACGAGCATCCTCGTCGCTGTCTTTTTCCGCATAGCGTGCAGACTTTATGCACTGTAGATGCAGAGAACGTTCTTGGTATTCAGACATGTGCGATTTTATGAAATGTCATTAGATTGTGTATTGGAGGAGGCAAACTAGGAAACAGAAATCCCACTAATCCGGGATTGAATAGGCTGCAAAAACCACTTACTGTTCTAATAGCGCAACGTAGAGAATACAGAAGCAGGGTGAAAACATTGCTAACGAGTGCACTGTACTGAAGCAGTATCAATAGTTGCCTCTGTTGACAGCGAGAACGCCATTGTAGAGCAGTCGTAGTTAGCTTACGTCGTGCGTGTCAGATGCAGTGCCCACGCCGTGGTTGCAAAACTGCGATTTGAGATGTTTTGATGAATCGATTAGACTTTGTACCACGGAAGTCGCGTATATGGTTCAAATGGCTCTGAGCACTATGGGTCTCAACTTCTGAGGTCATTAGTCCCCTAGAACTTAGAACTAGTTAAACCTATCTAACCTAAGGACATCACACACATCCATGCCCGAGGCAGGATTCGAACCTGCGACCGTAGCCGGCGAAGTCGCGTATACAACGTCAGAGTTGACAGTCCGGTGTAAGTGAGTTATTTCTACGATTAAGGGACAAATAACATGGGCTTGGTTAAGCCTGACAGAACATTCTAAGTGAAGAGGGACATATAATCAGACTGAGTAAATGTCATCTGTTTTTCTATGTCCATTCTTGTCACGGGAAGTATGAGGGTCTACGGCCGCTCACTGTTGTAATAAAATGAAACACCTACAGCCGTCCTTACCATGTCATTTATTGTACGGTCACCAGTTTCGGTCCTTCATTGCACCATCTTCAGGCCTTAGCTGATGCTAAACGGGTTAACACCGTCCTCATACACGATTAATCAGTGGCCAACATAACTGGTTTACGCAGACTACCCGTAACTGTGATGTTATCTCTCCAACCATCAGCTATCAACTATAATATGCTCGAGAGAATAATCGGTAATACTATTAGGATGGATTAATATTAACTGAAAGAAACTGGCCACATGTGTAAAGTTTAGCAGCCTCTTTTTACGGTGAATTTTACATCTTTATGCTCCAAGTAACTCAACTCAGTAATTACTACTCTGACAGTATATGTCCATGACTTCAACAGACTACACTAACTGATCAAAAGCATCTGGACACACCCAAAAACATACGTTTTTTTTATTAGGTGCATTGTGCTGCCACCTATTGCCAGGTACTCCATATCAGCGACCTTAGTAGTCATTAGACATCATGAGAGAGCAGAATGTGGCGCTCCGCGGAACTCACGGACTTCGAACGTGGTCAGGTGATTGGATGTCACTTGTGTCATACGTCTTCACGCGAGATTTCCACACTCCTAAACATCCCTAGGTCGACTGTTTGCGATGTGACAGTGAAGTGGAAACGTGAAGAGACACGTACAGCACGAAACCGTACAGGCCGACCTCGTCTATTGACTGACAGAGACCGCCGGCAGTTGAAGAGACTCGTAATGTGTAATAGGCAGACATCTATCCAGATCATCACACAGGAATTCCAAACTACATCGGAATCCACTGCAAGTACTATGACAGTTAGGCGGGAGGTGAGAAAACTTGGATTTCATAAGCCACACATCACGCCAGTAAATGCCAAACGACGCCTCGCTTGGTGAAAGTGGCGTAAACATTCGATGATTGAACATTGGAAAATCGTTGTGTGGAGTGACGAATCACGGTACACAATGTGACGATCCGATGCCAGGTTGTGGGTATGGCGAATGCCCGGTGAACGTCATCTGCCAGCGTGTGTAGTGCTATCAGTAAAATTCGGTGGTGGTGTTATGGTGTGGTCGCGTTTTTTATGGAGGGAGCTTGCACCCCTTGTTGTTTTGCGTAGCACTATCGCAGCACAGGCCGACACTGATGTTTTAAGCACCTTCTTTCTTCCCACTGTTGAAGAGCAATTAGGGGGATGGCGATTGATATTTCAACACGATCGAGCACCTGTTCGTAATACACGGCCTGTGGCGGAGTGGTTACACGACAATAACATCCCTGTAATGGACTGGCCTGCACAGAGTCCTGACCTGAATCCTACAGAACACCTTTGGGATGTTTTCGAACGGCAACTTCGATCCAGGCCCCACCGACCGACATCGATACCTCTCCTCAGTGCAGCACTCCGTGACGAATAGGCTGCCATTCACCAAGAAACCTTCCAGAAACTGATTGAACGTAAGCCTGCAAGAGTTTAAGCTGGCTTGAAGGCTAAAGGTGGGGCAACACCATACTGAATTGCAGCATTATCGATGGAGGGTCCCACGAACTTTCCAGCCAGGTGTCCGAATACTTTTGATCACATGGTATAGGTGGGAGAGTCACAACCAATGATTGCGACAATTATATGATAGTTCAAGACCGAACAGTGTGAGCCATGTTTTGAGTTCGTGGTACAATATATTTCAATATCTACCACGGGTTTATGAGTTGGAAGTGTTCCTCGATGCTGCCTTACCGAGTGAACATTGCAGGATTTTAACTTTCGATGGCCATGAGAGCCGCGAGAGCACAACCGCTGTGGGTAACTAGTTACATGTAATTTTAGATATGTGGTCGAAAAATATCCAGGCCATATTACTGCGTTTTGTAGAGCTTTGTGCAGAATTTGCAGTTGAGAGAGAACAATTTTTGTTATTTTAACCCCCGGGGAAATTGAAAGCATTTTGTTAGCAGCAGTTAACTACTTTGGAAAGATGCAGAAGGAGGTGAAGAAAGTTTTAGTTTTAGATAGTATTGCCAAAATGGTTATCATAGGACTGAACTGATTTCCTCATGACATATTTTCAGTATTGTAGTAATTGAGATTGACCACTATGCTACATTTTCACCCCGTTTCTGTTTTAAGAGATTGTTCTGGCAGTGTGCGGCCGATCTGGTTTTCATGTGGTTTATCCTCTGTTTGTGCGAATTTTTCTTTTTCTGTACTCTAGTGAGAAAATGTTGACGTTGGGCATCACATCTTAACGTGTTAATACGATAGTTTGCAGGCTCGCTAGCAGCAGCTTCCAAGTCAAGCGATACACACGTGTGTGAGTGGGCTTCACCTTCGAACATGCACGTCCCCTACTGTGCAGTGATCCTCCACAGCGCAGCCTCCACCACTACCGTTTGTCGCCTCCCCTACAACGCCAAGTTATTTTGCTAGCGCGCTGCCTGCCCCTTACTCTAGGCCAGTGGTTCCCAACAGGTGGTCCGCGGACCCCCAGGGGTCCGCGAGCCATGCCAGAGGGATCCACTAGATGCTATTACTCGTACAATAAAAATATATTAAATACATTTCGTATTATAACAGATTTTTAGTTTTGGCCGCTTCCTCCATGAGCAGAGCTGTAGCGAACGCCAACTTCTGCGTGTAACGTCTTCCTAGAGCCAACTGACACTAGCACACTCTAGGGCAAAACTAGAATTAGACAGAGGCAAATAGTTCTGCTGTATGCCTGTAGACTGCGCGAGCTGCCTCTTTGCAGCTGACAACTGACAGTCACTTTACACAGAAACTCGCATTTCAGACGACAATCGGCCATTGTTAATTTAATGGTTCAAATGGATCTGAGCACTATGGGACTCAACTGCTGAGGTCATTAGTCCCCTAGAACTGAGAACTAGTTAAACCTAACTAACCTAAGGACATCACAAACATCCATGCCCGAGGCAGGATTCGAACCTGCGACCGTAGCGGTCTTGCGGTTCCAGACTGCAGCGCCTTTAACCGCAAGGCTTTCACAGACCGTATTGTTTACATATTCGATATTCTGTATTAAAAGAGTAGTGTTTGTAAAGCGTTGCTATTTGGGGAAGCTACAGTTCGCGTAGTTAAAAATGGACCGTTGGTTAGAAAGTGGTTCGTTAAAACGAGAAAGGCCTACAGATGAAGAGGAAGATAATGCATTTGTCATACTAAACACCCACATTTGAAGACAAAGATTTTGAGCAATAATAAAAAATTTAACAACAACAATGATCGCTAAATTGAAAGAATTTTAGCTCAATATTTTTTCAATAATGAATGTCAATGTTTTTTCTAAGTACCAAAAATAGGAAACGCATAGAAAGACTTTTTTAGGTACTTGATGCTGTGATATGACAAGGTACCAATCATGCTCGATGAAGGGGTCCTCGAGAAAATTTTGTTGTGAACCCCTGCCGTAGGCCGTCGCCCCAGGCTTTGCCCGCTGACGGACCGGCGCTCCTTGTCGGCAGGTATCACGGACAAGCAGTCGTCGCTGCTGGACGCGGGCGTGCGCGTCAACAGCGCGTTCCCGTTCGGGCCGCCGGCCGGCCTGGGGGCGCAGGGAGACGGGCCGATGCCGCCCCCGGGCGCCGCCGCCGGGGACGGGCTGCCCGGCACGCCTGGCCGGCGGCGCGCCAGCTCGTCGTGCTCGCTGCGCTGGCTCTTCACCATCGTCGCCCTCTCTTTCCACGCCATATTCGAGGGCCTCGCCGTCGGCCTCGAGAAGGGGGTGAGTGACAGCGCTGTGACATACTACAGTGACCGTCGTAACAACATACTCTACTGGCCAGTAAAATTGCTACACCAAGAAGAAGTGCAGATGATAAAAGGGTATTCATTGGACAAATATGTTATACTATGACTGACATGTGATTACATTTTCACGCAATTTGGGTGCATACATCCTGAGAACACAGTGCCCAGAACAACCACCTCTGGCCTTAATAACGGCCTTGATACGCGTGGGCGTTGGGTCAAACAGAGCTTGGATGGCGTGTACAGGTACAGCTACCCATGCAGCTTCAACACCATACCACAGTTCATTAAGAGTAGTGACTGGCGTACTGTGACGAGCCAGTTGCTCGGCCACCATTGACCAGACGTTTTCAATTGGTGCGACATCTGGAGAATGTGCTGGCCAGGGCAGCAGTCGAACATTTTCTGTATCCAGAAAGGCCCGTACAGGACCTGCAACATGCGGTCGTGCATTATCCTGCTGAAATGTAGGGTTTCGCAGGGATCGAATGAAGGGTAGAGCCACGGGTCGTAACACATCTCAAATGTAACGTCCACTGTTCAAAGTGCGGTCAATGCGAACAAGAGGTGACCGAGACGGGTTACCAATGGCACTCCATACCATCACGCCGGGTGATACGCCAGTACGGCGATGACGAATACACGCTTCCAATGTGCGTTCACCACGATGTCGCCAAACACGGATGCGACCGTCATGATGCTGTAAACAGAACCTGGATTCATCCGAAAAAATGACGTTTTGCCATTCGTGCACCCAGGTTCGCCGTTGAGTACACCATCGCAGGCGCTCCTGTCTGTGATGCAGCGTCAAGGGTAACCGCAGCCATGGTCTCCGAGCTGACAATCCGTGCTGGTGCAAGCGTTGTCGAACTGTTCGTGCAGATGGTTGTTGTCTTGCAAACATCCCCATCTGTTGACTCAGGGATCGGGACGTGGCTGTACGATCCGTTACAGCCATGCGGATAAAATGCCTGTCATCTCGACTGATAGTGGTACGAGGCCATTGGGATCCAGCACGGGGTTCCGTATTACCCTCCTGATCTCACAGATTCCATATTCTGCTAACAGTCATTGGATCTCGACGAACGCGAGCAGCAATGTCGCGATACGATAAACCGCAGTCGCGATAGGCTACAATCCGACCTTTGTCGAAGTCGGAAACGTGATGGTACGCATTTCTCCTCCTTCCACGAGCATCACAACAACGTTTCACCAGGCAAGGCCGGCCAATTGCTGTTTGTGTATGAGAAATCGGTTGGAAACTTTCCTCATGTCAGCTCGTTGTTGGTGTCGCCACCGGCGCCAACCGTGTGTGAATGCTCTGAAAAGCTAATCATTTCCATAATACAGCATCTTCTTCCTGTCGGTTAAATTTCGCGTCTGTAGCACGTCATCTTCGCGGTGTAGCAATTTTAATGGCCAGTAGTGTAGGTATCAGCGTCCGGCGGTGTAAGCAGACTTAACAGAGAGGGGGGCCACTGTGGCGCAGCCTGCGGCAGTGGCCTTAGATTATTTTTATTATTCACGTTTCAGCTCTACTGAACTGCACGGTGTACAACAAGGGGCATTTCTGGAATCTTTCTCTTGGTTGTTCTCTGTGCCCGTATTAATTACAATCCCTCAGAATCGGCTCCTTTCGACAAAATTCTTCTGCTCTTCTTGAGTTTCTTCATAAGGCCAAATGTCCAGTGACGAAGTTTCTGCCTAAAATTGTTACATTCTAATGTACCAGTGAAGCTTCTTGTACCGCAAGGAAGCAAGGGAGACAATGTTGTTATGGGCAGCCGATATCCTCTTTCTGCAACACAAATGCACACGTGGATTAATACGGTTCTTTATTTACATGAACCGGAAACATTTACATAACTTGAAGAGAGTCATTGTTTTTTTGTACAAGCTCATCAGTAATAGTCCTCTTGTCAGATGATGTAGTGTCAAAATCGGTAATCTTGCTATTACAAATTTTGTTCTCTCACTGCTACTAAAGAACAATTCTGATTGAGGTAAACCAGTCCCACTATGGTCAATAATCTGGTCGCTATGTACTGTCGTAGCCTGTGACAAACTAAACCCGATCTGCAAGTAAACTGATAGACGAAAAACTGGATGATTGAGTGAGACCCTCCAGTCAGCGGCGCCAGTCCAAATACATGCTGTCGAGAGGGCGTTGGCAGCGTGTTGCTTGTGGGTGTGTCTCTAGCCTCTCTCGTGATAGACGCACTTGACCCGGCGCCTACTAATCGATCTTTGCACTTCATCTTCACCAAGCTTTATTATTCCTACTTCGTATGGGTCTTTTTTTTACTGCATCATTCCATTTTATTATTTCAATTTTAGCTTTACTGTTGCTTTTGAAAATTCCACAACTTGCCAAGTTGATCTGATTGATTACAATCTTTTAATATGGCCATAGAACTTTAGCATGAGTTTTTTCGTATCCAAATAAATATTGGTATACTTTTTTTGTGGCATCAGTCTACTGACTGATCTGATGGAGACCGCCACAAATTCTGTTCTTGTGCCAACTTTTTCATTTCAGAGTAGCACTTTCATTTGATGTCCTCAATTATTTGTTGGATGTATTCCAAGCTTGGGCTCTTTAGTACTACTGAAGCTACTTCCTGATGTCTTACATATGTCCTACCTTCCTGTCCCTTCTTCTTGTCAGTACTTTCCACATATTTTTGTCCTCGCCCTGTTCTGTTCATAACCTCCTTATCTTATCTGTACACCTAATTTTCAGCATCGTTCTATAACTCCATGTCTTAAACGGTTCAGTTGTCATATTCTCGGGTTCCCTCACAGTTCATGCTTCACTTGCCTACATTTCTGTTCTGCAGATGCTCAATCTCAGAAAACTATTTTTTTATGACACAATAACATTTTGTGACACAGTCATAACTGATTTCCGCCACAACGCCCATCTTCAGATCCTAAAAGACGGATTTGCTTAACACGTGTTCAAAATGGTTCAAATGGCTCTGAGCACTATGGGATTTAACATCTGAGGTCATCAGTCCCCTAGAACTTAGAACTACTTAAACGTAACTAACGTAAGGACATCACATACATCCATGCCCGAGGCAGGATTTGAACCTAGCAGTCGCTCAGTTCCGGAGTGAAGTGCGTAGAACCGCTCGGCCACCGCGGCCAGCGGTTAACATGTGTCGAAGCGTTAAGGTTGACTACAAACGACCTTGTCTTTACAAAATCTGAAGATGGCTATTGCAACCAAAACCAACTACGATTGTGTGACAAAAAAGTGATTGTGTTAAAAAAAATTAAAATGTATATAATAATTTCGTGCCCGTCTAGTTAAAGGAAATGTATTTTCTATTCTCAGAAATTTCTGCCGAAAATTAAGACCAATGCTTTATAGAAATACACTTTAGCAGACATGAAGTTCTCTATTTGCTCGTAGTCTGCATGTTCCAACTTCATTATATTTCGGATCCAAAATTTTCCTGATTACTTTTCGTCCTCTCTTTTGGATTTCTCCAATGTCCCTCTTTCTGTTTAAAATGTGTGTTGTAAAGACTCTCTGGCGGGTATCTCGTAGCACCTGAGTTTTGTGTATTTTGAGATGGATTTTTTTTTGCAATGGATATGTGTTGTATGTCTGAAGCTCATTTTGATTTTGTGGCAATGAATTTTGTATCCAGTCTTTACAAGACGAGTCCCCTGTACGGTTGTGCCCAAATACAGAGTCGCCTAAATCGAACTCGTTCATAAAATATTTACCATGCGGGACTGATACTCGATAACGAACATGGGAGGACGAAGATTTGCAGCAATAGGCGAGATAAAAGAAGATTCGCAGACGGCAATCCGCACGATCTAGCAAGAGGCGTACCAAGACTGCTTCCGGAAGTGGAAGCGGCTTGGGAGCCGTGTATCAGTTGTGCGGGAGAGTATTTAGAAGGAGGCGGTGCACAATTAGTAAAAGATAAGCGTAGAAAAATGTTGTGGGCAAGGTTCGGAATTTGTTTGAATAGACCTGGTATGCACGCGGCAGTGGAGGGAAGTGGGTCAGCTAAGAGGGCGGTGGGTGTCGGTTGCAGGTGGGCGACATGTGGATCCTGGTGTCGGCGGTGGCGATGCACAAGCTGGTGATCACGTTCTGCGTGGGCGTGAAGCTGGTGGCGGCGGAGACGCGCGGCCCGCTCGTGCTGCTGTACATGGCGGTGTTCGCGGCGGTGACGCCGTTCGGCGTGGGGCTGGGGCTGCTGCTGGAGCAGCTGGGCCAGGGCAGCGTCACGACGCCGGCCGCCGCCATCCTGCAGGCCATGGCGGGCGGCACGCTGCTCTACGTCGTCTTCTTCGAGGTGCTGCAGCGAGAGCGCTCCTCCGACAACGCCGGCATCCTCCAGCTGGCCGCCATCGCCTTCGGCTTCGCCCTCATGCTGCTCATCCAGTTCTGCAGTGAGTACTCGGGCGCTCCGTTCACTCGCTTTTGTCTCCGTCGCTCTGACCGTTTCCCTGTAACACTGGACCAGATCTATGTGGCCCACTGTTTTTGTTACTTTTTGGAGTGGTCTGCTGCTGAAGGCACTCAAAATGTTTCATCAGGATATACCAGTTCCAACCGTCGTACAGCCCAAGTTGTCTGATTTATGTAACATCACACTGCGTGCTGTTTTGTCAAAAACTGATTCCGTGGCTGTGTACAAAATATAGTGAGAGGCACCAACATGCCTTGCTCATTCCGTGGCATCAAGCAGTCAGGCCTGCAAGATGAGTGGTCTGCCAAGCGAGTGGATTCATTCTTATTTCTCGATCGAGTTACATCAGTGACTGATTATGAGCTCTAGTACCCACAATTAAGCTACAAATTATTCTCCTGTTTGAATATTACGCAATGAAAACGGATAACGCACATCTGACTATTAGTAATTCACACAACTCTGATTGTTCACTACGCACTGGCAATACCACATTTTCTTTCTCACCCAACGGCTTTGATCAACACGTGGCCATCGCACTGAATATGAATGGCGCACATATTATAAATTCTGGATATCATGACTACACACTATGCGAAGAACAAGGCCACCAATCTATTTCTTTTCACTATCTTTTTTATTAAGATAAACTCTATTATGATTCAAAGATAAACTAAACACACCATTACATTTTATACAACAGTTACACATGAGAAACTCCGCCCAGTGGGCATGGCTTTACATTGGTGATTCTCTATCTTATGGTCTCGTAATTATCTAACACCAGAGTGCACTTTCTGGATAGGATGGTGGATCTTTCGCTACGTCTCACACTTCGACTCTCACACCCATCATCACGCAAATTTACTTCAGACCGAGCGGTACAAAAAGGAACATGCATAACCCACTGCCTCTGAACCTATCTTGCTACTCTCCCATGCGAACCACACATACTTAAATTACATGAAATACATCACACTGGCAACATACAATAGACCACAAAGAATAGTGACAACGTTAGAATCACTTCACTTTCAGCTTTCCCACTTCAATTAGTATTCATCCCAGTTTCACACGACACTGCCCCACTTCGTAACTTTTCTTTCCCACTACGAATTCTGGAGGATATATGCACGTCTTCCTGTGCAATGCAAGCCAAGTGGCGTTGCTGGATAGACGGCTAACTCACCTTGCTTCACTCTCAGAGTATTAGAGTTTGAATCTAACGTCACACGGAAACGTAACACGCAAAGTAATATTAAGATCATATTCGTCACACACGCGAGTCCTCAACTGATACCATGGACCAGTACTTCTCTTTATCCTCTGTCTCATACACAGATTGAGACTCACGCAGTACTCACCACGTGGAAGTGCTCGTCTCTAATTTCAAGTCCTGCACACGCCATTTCTCAAATATTTCCAACTTCTAGTACAGACGCCAGTAATTCAGCTTAACTTTAGCACTCGGAAGTATTTCAACTTAGTACTAGCACTCGCAAGTATTTCAACTTATTGCTAGACGTTGTTTCGTTGTGACCGTTGGTCACTTCCGAAGATTACTACGATCCCCTTAATATTACCTGCCTGTTATTTAATTCTCCCCCCAAAAGTTACTGAAATAGAGAAATAATTATTCCAAGCTACTCTTAAGTATTTTACATGCATACCATCTCTCCACTCTTTTGTCTTTACGGAGCACACCTAAGACAGGTCTTACCAACACAATATCCAGCGCCAGAGTGCTGAAACATGGCCGTTCTTCAGGTCATCTCGCACCTCCCTCAAGGTGGGGGACCACCATGCTACCGTATTGGCCAGCCACATTTCAGGCGCTTAAAGCTCAGGTAAATTTCACCTCTTTGGTGGACCGTCTCAAAGATGATCATATATTGCACATTCACTATCTGCGGTTATCAGACGACCATAATTCATTCATTTCACAGATCTCACCAAATTGGATGTAGGGATTTATTTTGTGGGAGTTCACATGTGATCAATTAAATAAATAAATTGTCCTTCTTTCCTACACTGGTATCCGGCTTCGGTGTATTAAGTGAAATTGAGTTATTATTACAAAAAATATGTCGTTCTGACAAGAATAACGAAGAATGTTGTACCTATTTTCAATGTCGGGCTGTACTGTGCCCGTTCACCAGGTTGACTTACACAGAATATTACAGGAACCAGCCACTTTTTATAATGCTACGAGGCATGTTTTTTAAATAAGTATCGTTTTGAAATTAAAAAAAGATGTGCTAAGATATCTCAATAATTTTATGTTTACATGAAAGCCTGTACCTTAACCTACTTTTCTACATAATTTCCGTCAATATTGAGGCACTTGTCATAACGTTGTACCAGTTTTTGAATACCCTCCTCATAGAAGTCTGCCGCCTGACTTGTTAACCACTGTATCACCACTGTTCTGACTTCGTCATCGTCTTGAAGACGCTGACCGCCCAGGCGTTTCTTCAAGTGCAGGAACAGATGGTAGTCACTGGGCGCAAGATCGGGGCTGCACGGAGAATGATCTAGAGTTTCCAATCGAAAACATGTGATGAGATCTATGGTCTGATTCGCCAAATGCGGACGGGCATTGTCTTGCAGCAAAACAATGCCCTTGCTCAACTTCCATGGACTGTTGCTTTGATTCTGAAGTGACGTAGGCCATCCATGTTTAATCGCCCGTAACAATTTGGCTTAGGAAATGATCACCGTCGTTGTGGTAGCGCTCAAGGAAAGTCAATGCACTGTCTAAACGTTTTGTTTTGGGCACATCCGTCAACATTTTCGGTACCCAACGAGTGCACAATTTTCGGTAATTCAAATGCTCGGTCACAATGCCATACAAAACACTACGAGAAACATTAGGAAAGTCATCCCGCAAGGAGGAAATCGTAAAGCGTATGTTTTCTCTCACTTTATTGTCCACTTCCTGCACCAAACTTTCCTTAACGACTGAAGGACGCCCACTCCGTTGTTCATCATTCACATTTGTGCGGCGATCTTTAAATGCTCTCACGCACTTTCTTACCATTCCATCACTCATAATGTTTTTTCCGTAAACTGCACAGATCTCACGATGAATATCGATCGCTTTTAGGCCTTTAGCACTAAGAAATCTTATAACAGCCCACACTTCACAGTCGGCGGGACTCACGATTATTGGAGGTATCTTAAACAATCAGTACACAATGTAAACAAGGAAGAATTAGACTCTAATGGCGTCAGTGCGTAGATTAAGGTACAGGCTTTCATGTAAAAATAAAATTACTGAGATATATTAGCACGTCTTTTTTTAATTTCAAAACGGTACTTACTTAAAAAACACGCCTCGTATTTATTTATTTAAACAGGTTCATCTTCAGACGGCTATTTCACGCTTTACATTAGCTTTCGCCTTTTGTTTTACCAGTCGACGAAATTTCCTTGAGGTGGTGGTGTCCTACAACCAAAAGATGATGTGAGATAATGTCTTTTTAACTGTAATTGTACCTCACAACGATTTTAAGTCATGTAAACAAATTATTAAAGGGAGGATGTTTAATAATTATTAAAGGGGACATGTTTAACAATTTGTTTCCATCACTTAAAATCGTTGTGAGGCACAATTACAGTTACAAAGACATTGCCTCACTTCTTGGTTCGGTTGTAGGGCACCACCACCACCTGAAGGAACTTTCGTCTATTGGGGAAACAGAAGGCGAAAGCTAATGTAAAACGTTGACTGGTCGTCTGAAGATGAACCTGTCGGTTCGAAACCGGTAACGGCGCTGTTTAAATAAATAAACAGCATTGTAACAATTGGCTGGTTGCAGTAACCTTGTATGTGAGAGTCAATCTATATCATACGGCGTACTTAGAAATATGACGATAATATTAAACCTCAACCATTACCTTCAAGGGGGAACGACACGGTGACGGACGAAAACATTGCGCAAATTCAGGATTTCTTTTCTCCCTACTGGACTATAGCAGACAAATGGGATTTTCTGCAATGAATAAAGCATGGATTGAAGTTTTTATGGGCATTTTTTATCAAAAAATATTAATATCTTCACTGTGTAATTGCGATTTTCCAGAGGCAGTACTGAATGGAGGTAGACTACTGTTGTGGTTATCTGAAACATGAAATTATCATATCACCTTGATCCTTACAAATGTAATTTTAGTTCAACGTAGAGGTTTGGGAAAAAAAAGAAAAAGTTTGGCGAAATTATAGATACTGGACCCCTCCTTTTTGGTCTAAAAAAGTGCTGAATACCAACGTAAAAAACGTCGGCTACAATTAATTGATGAGAATTACATTTGCTTCATAGGAGACCAAAATCCATTGAAACCGTATGAAAATTTGCAGCGTGGCCGACGACAACTATGCCGCAAAATTGGTTTTGAGAAAAACGTGTTTAAAGTGTGACAAGTATTTATCATATAAAAAAGGGACAAAGGTTGAAACTTACGGGAAATCATTGACCCCTGGTCCATAATAACTATCGCCCCTGCTAGTGGATGGCCACTGTCTACTACTTTGACCTGATAAGCCCTCATTTTCGTCCTCAAAGCCCTTTTCGTAACTGACCGCATCGCCGCTGGCGCCTCTACCTTCACAGAATTGGAGCGTGTCATCGTCGATTTTGATTTAAAGGGCGTTTGCCACGTACATTAATGCAGTCTGGCCTACACTGAATTCACATACGTCCAAATTTGAAGGAATGCCGACAATTTCGCTTCGGCTGGATGTTATTTTTGCAACGTATCTCCAAATGCGACTATTGAAACTTTCGTTAAAATTTTGAGTAAAACCGCACAAATAACACTCCAGCAAATCAAGTTTACTAAAAAGCGGTATGAATAGGGGTGATGGAATCGATAGCGACTTCTGGAAATGGCGTTTTGTGTTGTGCACACTCGGCTTCAAACGCTCAGAGAGTCGTTACTTTTTGGAGATCGCCCATAATATTCTTGGTAATAATTCTTCAAAGTGTATTTACTCGTACATGCGAATTCCGTAACAAAATAAAGTCGACTTTTATCGACCCTCAACCTGACATTCCCCTTTTACAAATCAAGCAGCGATCATGAAATTTGGTGATGGCTATGGTGCTAGTCCTTCTTTACATATCCAATGCGACTCATTTTTCCCCAGAGATGGATGCCCTGACCGCGACTTTGGTTGCAGAGTCTGCAATTAGGAAATGTTTCCCTAGATAATCGAATCATCGTCATTCTCGAAACGCCTGCTGCGTAGTTACTCTCCATTTGTGAAAGAGGAATGAGTCACTGCATAGCACATCAGTAGAATAAGGGACTGAATCAGAACTTGAAGCCCTAAGTAAACAGTGTTCGTGTCCTGTGCAGAATGAACTGGGGTGTTGCTCTCGAATCAAAACACCCACTTAGACTCCTTTCTGCCTTAACAGCCTCCCGCAAACTCGCCAGGAGATTTTGGCGATATGCCAAGTAATGGTTTGTTCTTTACCAACATAACCAATTAGCACCATATCATGTCAGTCGAAAGAACACTCAGCATTATTATCTGTGATGACAAATCTTTGTATTTTATCGTTGGCGCTGAATCCATGTTTCGGCTTCTTAGTTTGCTGCAGTCTCTCTGTGACACTGAAATCTTTAGCAAGCGAGGAGGTGGCAGTGGTAAGACGCCAGCGCACAAAATACATGTCATCTACAAAATATTTGTTTAGTAACTAATTTTTAATATGTGGAATTTGACAGGTTTTAATGAGTATAATTATTCTTAAAATGCCGAAAAACTCGGCAAAAAAATTTAGCATTTCAAATTCAATGGATGTTGACTTTCCAAATCAGGAGCTTCCGTGTTGGTTCACCTCAATCACGTGGTTTTGTTTCAAAATAAATCCGTAACATGCAGTATCAATTAAGGTACTACTTGAACAGACAGAAAGACATTGCAGTTAAAGGCGTCCATGAACACTTGCTTAAAACATCAGTTAACGCCCCAGAAAGCAACAGGCAATAAGCAACAATAATAAATAAGTAAAAAAGACCTTCATGTAAATCAGAAGAAAAATATTTAAGCTTTTACAAATAGCTATCGGTTGTCACCTTAAAGATCTCGATATTAGGGACAAATAATCAAACATGGAATTATGCAGAATGCAAATCTCAACCAAAAGAAATTGTGGCAATGTACTTAGCTTGGTTTTAGCTTTTGATAACGCATGATAGTTATATAAGAGAATGTATAAATACAAGGGACAAATAATCAAACATGGAATTAAGCAGAATGCAAATCTCAACCAAAAGAAACTGTGGCAATGTATTTAGCGTGGTTTTAGCTTTTGATAACGCATGATAGTTACATAACCGTTCTTCCTCATCCACACGTGTTCGGCCATACTGGAAGCCTCTGCGCAGCCAACCATTCTCATAATACGATGGTGTATTGTTACTGTACACTTCCACACGAACTGAGCAAGGATTGCTGCAGTGTTATTTCCCTTCAAACGGTGAGGTCACTGGTTTGTTTCTCTGTGTCGTCATTTTGTTTGGACAACGACGCTAGGGCCTGTAGATTACTTCGACGAATAAACAAAGAAGATCCAAAAACCTGATACTCATACATTACGAGGCTTTGCTGAAAAGTAATGCCGCCGTATATTTTATGTGAAACCACTCAGAGCATTTTAAATACAACAAACGTTATTAACTTTTGGAAACCGATGAAAATAGGCACTATGTGGAGGACGATAGACGACAGTCAATCCTAGGCGTAGGACTGTTGCAGATTACGCAACGTTCTTGTGTTGTCTGGCACCGTCATACTCAAGAAGAGAGTGTTCCATATGTGGACGAACTCTTCGAATTTGAAACTCGATTACGTGACGCTGTTTCTCACGCACCGACATAGTTTCGTTTCAAAACGCCATGTTATACGCTACAATTGTGAGCTCTCTTACGACAGAGGTCTGCAAATATGTATACATGAAGAGTAAAGATCTAGTACGTCAATAATGTTCGTTTCATTTAAAAAGTTTTAACAGTTTTCACGTAAAAAATTCAGAGGCATTACCTTTCAACACGCCCTTGTACAGTCCGCCTGTCCGCATCTTAGCTCCCCTGGACTGAAAAATAAACTCATACTCGCTACTTAGATAGGAGTAATGGACTAATGACAATAAATTAAAATTTCAATGTTTTAAATAATTACTTATCTGTTGTTTCACATGCTCAGTGTCTTTCATAAAGCACGTTATTTTGTAATACAGTAACCAGCACATGGCCCAGTTCAGAGCCTAAGTCTCGTCGAAATCCCTTTTCCTGTTGATTACTGTTCTGAAACTGATAATTCAAAGTACTGCTAACTGCACTCCTAAAAGTGGTAAATCTTAACTTAGCTTGCCACACAGATTGAAAATACGACGGGCAGCGCACGAATCGCGTTAGACTGAAACGAAAGACGCTTTTCAAATATTGCAGTTCACGAGGAAGTTCATGTCTACCAGTCCTTTTTTTCGTGTTTAACGTGATTGTGGCTCCTCTTTCAGGCTGAGAAATTGCTAAAAATTACTCAGTGTTTTCTAAAGAGAGAAATTCGGTAAGTTTGAAACATGCTTCTAAACTAACACTTGGCGTCAAAATTCCGAGAATTTCGCATGACAAAAGGAAAACAAACGTTGTCCAAATAACTTGCGGAAATTTTCACTCTGCTGTTGGGCGGATACAGATTTCCTCGTAGCGAAACGAGGAAAACTGCTTAACTATGAATGATGGTCGCTGTACTGCATGGCACAGCCACACAGCTTCGGTACTAGCGTGGAATGTATTGTAAACTACAACACAAGGAGGAACGTCTGAAACCGAAATAAAACTTTACTCCATGAAGGTGCCTAATTTGTTTTTGTTGTGTGGAAATGTATAGTTTTTATTTCCTGGTATTTTGTCTGTGTGCTAATGCGAAGTTGAACTCGTAGTTAGAGAAACAGTTAAGCTCGTATTTAAGTTCACAAGTAATCTCCTAATTCTAGAGAAGTGATCATCAGCGCAAAAGTTAGTCAGAAATTCAACATTAAATTGTGTACTGCAATGTTCATGGAGAGAGTACAGCGTGTTCTATTAAATTTAGGGAAAATGTCCTGTTAGCAGTAGTACAACCAATCTGCCTGCCAAAAAAATATGAAACATAAATAACTATCAAAAATGCCCTGTCTGAAAAGCTGGTCACTGTTGAAATGGTATTGGCGTCACACGTAAATTATAAATGGCCTACATGTTTGCACAGTGAATATATGCTGTGCTGCTGCTATCTTCAAACTACTGCAGCTGCTACTCCTATGTTAGTTAAAAAATAAAAATTGGAACTACTAGCAACGCTATGTGCAATGCGTGCTTTAAACTACAGTGATATTCACAAAACTTCTGTGCCAATAAATCTCATTACTGCAGTGAGCATTGTCAATTACATTCTATTACTGAGAAACTTGTGAAAGCAAAATTATATATGTGAAACTTGAAATAAAGAGATGAATGCTGATTGATGGGAAAACAATAAAGTAACTGTATTAACAAAACTTTACATCACTAAGGCAAAATATTGTAATACTTAAAATATTAAAAAATTCACTTTACATTAATAGTAGGAAAACCTCAACGAATTCTCTTTACTCTCTTGCAAACACGTATGGTATCCATCTATGAAGAAAAATCAGTAAATTTCACATTCTATCTTTTCGTAAAAATCTAAATCCCTGACAAAATTAACTACTACACTTGGATGTCTCGGCAAATGCGCTATTACAGTACCTTTTAAAGTCTTCTGAATGAATTTAGCAAATACCTTTCCATAAATGAAAAATAATATAAGAAAATTATTGCCGGCACGCAGCACGACCTTACTGCATCGCAAGACACAGCTCGACTCCTGTGTCGCTCCAAAACTGCGCTCCACTCACAAGCTAAGGTTCTACAAACAGTCTCTCGTGCGCAACCTCTTTAGCAGAGATGTTACCCGCTATTACTCAGATGCTGTTAAGCTTTACTTTTACGCGCGACATTCAAAATATTACTAAAATTACAATTTTCTGTATATAACGAAACTCTTGCCACCATACATCACGTACATGACAAAATGCATTTTATTAGAATTACGAAACTGTTAATGATGTCTGATGAATTCATTTGTTGTTGTGGTCTTCAGTCTGAAGCCTGGTTTGCTGCAGATCTGCTCGTTAGTGTACCCCGTACAAGTTGATTCTCATTCGCTTAAGTACTGCAGCACACATCCATTTGAACGTGCTCAGTGATTGGTCACCTGCTACGATTTTTGCTTTCACACTTTCCTTTAGTACCAGAATAACTGTTCTTTGAATCCTCAGAATGAGTCCTACCTATCGAACCCGATTTTTAGTCAAGTCGTATCAAAAATTTTATTCTCTCTTCAGAGTGTTTCAGTAACTCGCTATTAGTTATTCAGTACACTGATCTAATTCAGCATTCTCCTGTAGCATAACATTGCAAAAGCTGCTACAACCTTCTTTTCTGAGCTGCTACTCGTCCACTTTTTACTTCTGTACTAGATAAATATCTTCAGAAGGACATCCTAAGATTCGAATTTATATTCGATTTTAATAAATAGTTCTTTTTCAAAGAAGTGTTTCTTTCTATTACCGGTCTGCACTTTATGTGCTCTCTACCTCAACCATCATCAGTTGTTTTATTGCACATCTACTAATTTTAGTGTTTTATTTCCTTCCCTAATGTCCCTATCATCGCCTGATTTAATTTGGCTCTATTCCAGTACTCTTGTTTTACTGTTGTGGATGTTTTACCGTGTCGATGTTTATACACATATTTGAAGACGCTATCAATTCCATCGGCAAACCTCAATGTTTTTATACTTTCTTCTTTAACTCTAATTCCCTCCCCAAAATTTGTTTCCATCACAACTTGGTCAGTGTACAGATTAAATAAGTTGTGAAATCAGCCGCAACCCCGCCTCACTCCCTTCTCAACTAGCGCCTGTATTTCACGTCCTTAGGCTCTTATAACTGCAGTTTTATTCCTGTGTAAGTTACAGGTAATCTTTCCTTTTCTGTATTTTATCCCGGCTACCTCAGATTTTCAATCAGTGTAGTCCAGAGCCAACATTGCCAAAAACTTTCTCTAAATCTAGAAATGGTAGTGGTAGGTTTTTTTCTCTTCTAAACCTATTTTCTAAGATAGGGGTCAGCACTGCTTCAGATGCTTCTACATTTCTTTGAAATCAGACTGGTCTACCTCGGAGTCTCTTTCTACCAGACCTTCCATTCTTATGTAAATAATTCATGCCAGAATTTACAGCCGTGACTATAAAACTGATGTTCAGGTAATATTTACACCTGTCAGGGCTCGCGTTCTTGGGGACTGGAATTATTACTTTGATATTACAAGTGCAGAACTGTAAATGATATCTGACGAATCTACTAAGGGGTGAAAACTCCGTGTGCTGAAGTGACAGTTCCTAAACAACGTAGCATCAAAAGGAAGAGAGCCTGTTTTTCTTCAGGTGGAAGTCCCATCCGACGCTGTTCGTATACGGTCAGAGGCATCTGATTTTGTCGCCGAGTGGTCTAAAATGAGAAACTGGGCGGTAGATCAAGTGATTCCGTAGTTTTTACGACAAGAAAAAGATTACGACAAGGAAAATTACTATTTGCCCGTAAACAGAAAACAAATGTTATACTACATGTCGCTCTATGTATGGCGAATGACCGAATGAAATGATCAAGTTAGCCACTAAAACAATAGAAAACAGAGAAGTATAACAAATATAGCCTAAAAAACACACACACAAAAGAATACGTATCATACTACATGCAAGCACAACAACACAAACAAAAGAAGACGAAAAACAAAGTCGGCTAGCAGTTAACAAACCAAACCAAAAAAGTGGAAGAGAGGTGTTAAGTCGAAATTTGTTCGTGAAACGTTGAAAATAAGACATCCTGGGCACGCAAATGATGCAACTCCAGAACGGTACATGTTTACTAATAAGATCGCAGATCGTAAGTAGAAACAAATATTAATTTAACATCACGAAACTTGTGCCACGAAAGTTGTTTCTGTCCTACAACCCAATAACATAAGACAGTAATATAGTAGAGAACACGAACTCGTTATCGAACGCGGTTGCTATATATAGAGACATGTTTCACAAATAAAAAGAAGCGAAACCCGCATGCAACATTAAAAAAGGCCCTCCATCTAGTTGCATTAGACCAGGGGTCCCCAAACTACGGCAAACCGGCCCGCGTTAGCTGGCCAGACATCCCCGGTATCCGGCCCGCCAAATATTCGAGGTGGTACCTATACTGCCAACAATTGAGTTTCGAGGCCTATCGCGACCAATACACCGCTACATTGTCGGAGCTCTGTCTTTACAAAGCGGAAGGTCATGGTTAAACTTGTGGCTATCCACATTAACAGACAGACCATTCCCGTGCGATAGTGAAAAGGAGCTCTTCATACACTTCATAATTTTTGTCAATCCCTCGAATAAAAAGTAGTACTTGAGCAGTATCTGATACATCTGTTGACTCATCCACGGCCAAAGAGAACCAGTCTAAGTCTTGATTTTTGTCACGCAGTTATGCTGATATATTTTGTGCAATGTCATCTATTCTTCGAACCACAGTGTTTGCCGACAAACTTATATTTTTAAATAAATTAGCTTTTCCTGGACATATTTCTTCTGCTGTTGCAATTATGCAGTTCTTAATTAATTCACCGTCGGTACATGGCTTACACTGTTTCGCTACTAAATGAGCCACACGAAAACTAGCACACGTTGCTGCATGTTGTTCAGCATTTACTTTCTTAAACAGCGACTGCTGGGATTTTAGCTGGCGTTTCAGAGACTCATACATTTCTAATCGTTCGCATCCTGTAAACTTGGAGTAATTCTGAGAGCGCTTAGTCTCATAATGACGTTTTATATTGTATTCTTTGAAGACTGATATTGGTTCGTTGCAAATAATAGACATTGGTTTGTTGCTTGACTCCACCACGAAATATTGACATCCCCAGTGCTCTTTAAAAATTCTACATTCACTGTCAATCTCTCGTTTCTTTTCCATATTTGTACAGAACTTCACAAAAGATTGTAACCTGAAAAAAAATTGTGCTATTTAATACTAATAAAACTAGGAAGTAATCTGCCTGAACAAAATGCAATGAATTCATTTTTAAGGTACTTTAATTACTAAATTAAATACTCACAACTACGAGTACACTGCACTTCCACTAAAAAATACAGTGAAAAAATACTCAAGTCGTGCTATACGTATTTCGATTTTCAGATTTTCCTTGTCTCTTCGAATTCAAACTTTGAATTTTCCCACACTTCGTCGTCTCACCCGCTAGTACAGCGCATAAAACACTAAAAAACTCGTAAGACACAAGCAACATAGACACAATCACGCAAAAGAACTATCAAATATATGCTCTGGCTCTGCTACTCGCTACAAGACTACATAACTAAACTTATTGTTGCGCCGCTTGAAATCACAATGCGTCGACATACTCTACCTCTGTTATGTCTTGCAGTAAGAGTGTTGCTAACAATGATTTTGATATTTCGTTAACGTTGCAGGACGCTTTGGTGAAGAATGTGCAGTGACACACTTTTTTGTCGGTGAAATTCGCCAGAATTTCGGTCAGGTACGTCCACTAATCAAAGTTATGTAATTAAATAAAAATCGTAGTTCGTTTCAGTGCTAGCTATTCCCACTAGCTTAGATTTTTGCGATTTCATCTTTCCTTTAGCCTTACAATACGGTGATCATGGAGTGCTAGGGTGCTTTAATCCCACTAGGTAGATCTTGGCCCTTATGACTTCGTCGAGGAGTCAATGTGGCCCGCGGACTAAAAAGTTTGGAGACACCTGCACTAGACGAACAACATCGTAAGAATATTAATAAATGATCGAAGAGATGATTTCAGTCCTTCACAAATGCATTAGAATGGGAATTAAATGTCCCTAATTCTACGAAAAAAAAGTGTGGCTACACGGTTCGATGGCGTAGTGGGTGAGCAACAGACTACAAATCCAAAGTTCGTTCCTCATTCGGTTCTCAACTTTTTGGTTGTACATCTCTCTTTTCATCTCTGGCAGTCATCTGTTAACGCGAAAAATGTCAAGTTGTACCGTGGCTCGCAATCTGCGTTTCCTGTAGACGTGTCTATAACGGACTGGACACCACATTTCGAATATCGTAAGAGCGCATGGCGTGTCACTTCTAATGGAACCATACCTGGTAAAACAGTGCAGTGTTGAAGTGAGCCATCTGGTTGAAGACGGGTTTACTTTTATTGTTAAATAAGTTTAGTGTCATATTATCCATTGTTTTTATGGTTCCTGGTAAGGATGTATCTCAATAGAATAGAAACACGTGTTTCTATTCTTATGTTTCCGCTTTGGAATCCCTGTGCTCTGTACCAAAAAATACCAGTTTTACTAAGTAACAAAAAATTATCGTTTGAATTAGTTACCAAACCTTGAATTCTGACAAGTAACTTTTGAGTTTACGGGTAATTAATGGAGAGCTACGGAGGCTAGTAGAGGAGTTTTGAATCTTGGGACATAACTCTGGGGAAGTGGAACCATTAACTATGTTTAGAGTCACAGAGATTAAATATTCGGCCAACGATATGAGTTTTGTGGTAGGACTTGAGTAAAGGAAAGGGCCGGTTACCGCGACACGTCCTGAGGCAGCAAGAAATCGTTAATCCGATGATGTAAGGAAGTGTCAAGAGTGAGGAGAGGGGAAAAGTCTAGACGGAGACAAAGGTTTGGATATACACGGTACAGTCACATTAACGTGACCACCACCCATGTTCGACGTGAACGTGCAGTAACCACTTACAGACAGCAGATGGCAGCACTAGAAGCAGAGATTATATAAAACGAGTCCGGGGGAAACGGAAAACAGTGCAGTCGTTGTCGAATTGCGGAAAGGGGGTGATTTACGTGACGCACAAAACAACGTGATCATTGGCTGTCGGGCCAAAGATGGAAGAATTCCCGAAACTGCTAAGTTTGTAAACCGATCGCATGCCAAAATAGTTAAAGTACAGCGTGCATGGCAAAATAGTGCTAACCAAAACCGACACTGAAGCACCTGTTTCGAATCACAGGTCATAGGGGTAAACGGCGGCTGCAGAGATGTGTAAGTATGAACAGACGTGCAACTGTTTAGCAGCTGACCACACAGATGAACTAAGGGGCGACCAACAGCGCCTCCTCAAAGACCGCTCAAATGGTTCAAATGGCTCTGAGCACTATGGGACTTAACATCTGAGGTCATCAGTCCCCTAGACCTTAGAACTACTTAAACCTAGCTAACCTAAGGACATCACACACATCCATGCCCGAGGCAGGATTCGAACCTGCGACTGTAGCGGTCGCGCGGTTACGGACTGAAGCGCCTAGAACCGCTCGGCCACCGCGGCCGGCCAACGACCGTTCAGCGAGTGATTCCGCGTTTGGGCCTCCGCAATGGGAGCCTACTTCATGCACCCGTGCCGGCCGCTGTGGCCGAGCGGTTCTAGGCGCTTTAGTCCGAAACCGCGCTGCTGCTACGGTCGCAGGTTCGAATCCTGCCTCGGGCATGGATGTGTGTGATTTCCTTAGGTTTAAGTAGTTCTAAGTCTATGGGACTGATGACCTGGATGTTAAGTCACATAGTGCTCAGAGCCATTTGAACCATTTGATCCATGCACCCACACTGACAGCTCTTCATTGGCGGCGAATGCTGGAATTTGCGCGTCAATACAGGAACTGGGCGTCCAAGGAATAGTGGCAGCTGGGCTTTCCACATGAATCACGTTTTATCCTTCATCGGTCTGAAAGCAAACACACAGCAACAATCGTCAGAAGGGTACAGGCTGCAGGAGGGACTCCGGATAGGGCACTGTCTTTTTAGCCATCGACATCTTTTAAGCGGCGATCCTCCCCCACTCTGTCCCCACTGCTCTCCACTGTGGACGGTGAGCCACCTTTTACTTGAGTGCCCCTATTTTACTCCGTTGCGCGCCCGTCTACAGCTGTCGCCTGATATATCTTCCATTTTAGCAGATGACACGCGATCAGCCGATGGCGTTCTCGAGTTCATTAGCGACAGTGAGATGACGTCAGTAATTTGATGCTCTTTTTGGGGACAAACAACCCCCCATCTATAGTGGTTTTTTAAGCTTTCCTTCTGTTTTTGGTTTCCCCACTTTTTTGAGTTTTGCTCCCATTGCTGCTGGTTTCCAGTTTCGTTTTTTAGCTTTTCCTAAGTCACAGACCGGGCGCTAATGACCGTAGCAGTTTTGCGCCCTAAAACCATAACAAAAAAAGGAGGGAACGTTACGGTCTGGGGACCGTCCGCGTGGTATTCCCTGTATGATCTGGTCATTCTGGAAGGCACACTGGATGAATAGAAGTATTCATGTATCCTTCGGGACCACCTCCATCTCTACACGCATTTTGTTTGTCCTCGCCGTGATTGCGTTTGCCGGCCATTCGCAGGTTCGAATCCTGCCTCGGTCATGGATGTGTGTGATGTCATTAGGTTTAAGTAGTTCTAAGTCTATCGTACTGATGACCTCAGATGTCCAATAGTGCTCAGAGCCAGTTTTCGATGGCATCTACCTGTAGGACAATGCAATGTATTACACAGCTCGCAGTGTACTTGCGTGGTTCGAAGAACACCAGGATGTATCTACTGTACTCCGCTGGCCTCCAGACTCCCCGGATTAAAACCAATAGAGGATATGTGGAACCACCTCGATCAGGCTCTTCACACCATGGATCCGCAACAGAGAATCGTAGCGCAGCTGACCAAGGCACTGGAGTAGGCATGGTTCCAAATCCCTGTTGGTCCTGAGCGAGGTGGTGGACTTGCATTCAGGAAGATGACGGTTCAAACTCCTACTCAGGCTATCCTGATTCAGTTTTTCCGTGATTTTCCTAAATCGCTTCCTTCAAATGCCAGGGGTGTTCCTTTGAAAGAGCACAGCCGACCCTTCCTCATCATTCCGTTATCGATGGGGCCGATGACCTCGCTGTTTGGTCCTCACCCCAAATCAACCATCCCTGTTGGTGTTTTCCAAAACATCACGGCTCCCAGCTGTCCGCGCTGCAGAAGGTGGTTATTCAGGCTTTTGACATCAGTGTGAGTGGACAGGGTAATATGCAGGTCCGAACGGAAGTA
The DNA here is from genome assembly GCF_021461385.2 of Schistocerca piceifrons. Classification (NCBI taxonomy): domain Eukaryota; kingdom Metazoa; phylum Arthropoda; class Insecta; order Orthoptera; family Acrididae; genus Schistocerca; species Schistocerca piceifrons. The sequence goes on from NC_060138.1 coordinate 1,140,353,492, forward strand.
AGTTTGCAGAAATCATGTAGTGATGAAGACATTTGCCAGAATGGGGAGAGCTACTTTCAGATTGGGCTTCAGAGGACAACTGTGTTCTCATAGTGTGGACGATGGAGACAGCGAGTAATCTTTTTACCAGCAGGCCATTCAGACCCGGCGCTACCTGCGTCTTGAATGCCACGTGCAGCGACTGGGGTTTGGGTTGCGTAACGCGGGAGCCCTTTCACATTTGCGGCTCGGAGAGACAGCGGAATGCAGCTAGCTGTCTCACTGTGTCACGGCCCGGATGCGACCTTGGCGCACCAGCCGTCTATCTGGTCCACGGCGTCTGGCTTTGACAGCAGATGATTGGTCGCTAAACTCGGTCTGGCACACTTCTTACAGCAGTCGAAAATGCAAAGATCTCTCTCTTCTGCGGCCCGCTTGGCATTAAAATAACCAAAGATGGATTGTATTAATCTCCTTGCATGAATTGCCGTAGCGAGAGACGCAACTTTGAGTATCCTCAAGAACTGACACTACTGTTACAGACAAGGTGACCCAATTCGGCGGTGTCAACATTACACTGATGAATCCCAAACTATTTTGAGATGAGGAACCAACAGTAAGTAAAGATTGTTTCGACATGTTCAGATCGACCTTAGTTTACGTAAAATGGTATTACTGCGACCCTCTCCTACTAACGTAGATTCAAAAATGGACGCCTCCCGTGAATAGAGTTACCTTGTAGTCGTTTCTTGTCGAGAGTTGTTGTTTCGCGCGTTCATATGTTGACTGTTCTAACCATATAACTAACGAACAAAGATTTCGAATAATGTTTGTTTATTATTTACCAGTAAAAAAGTATTTTAAAAAGAACCACGATTACAATACGCTGAAAGATCTCGCTGTCGCAGCGTCACCTCTTCGCCCTAGGGAAAAATAATCTTAAAAACCTGCTCATCTCGAGGAGTCAAAGCGTCTGTTTGCTACACTCGCCGAAAGCATGTCAAGACTTTCTCCGCGACTGCAATTACGTTTCAAATGCAGTGACTCTTCTTCAAGAAGCAAAAGGAAATTGTGTACTTAAAGGGCACTCTTCATCCCTTCTAGTCGCTATATGCATGTACAGGATGGGTCAAAAGTCACTTCTCATCGTAACCCAGTTGAATACAAAAGAAATAATTGGAATTTTGAAATGACTGAGTACTTTGTTGAAGCTACTGGGTAATTTACATCATTCTTTCACGAACTGTTTTCCATCTTCCTTTCGTCTGACGATCAGGGAGGGTTAAGCACTCTAGTTTACACAGTCGTTTATTAGGATCAAGGTTTTCAAAAAAATTGTAAATATCTTCTTCCAAATTCTCGATTGTTCTATGTGAAATTCTCCCTAAAGAAGTTCTAGAAATAGCTTCTTCGAGAGATAACCTACGAATAGACTTTTAGAACCCTGGGTAAAATGAGCGAGGTGGCGCAATGGTTAGCACACTGGACTCGCATTCGGGAGGACGAAGGTTCGAACCCGCGTCCGGACATCCTGATTTAGGTTTTTCGTGATTTCCTTAAATCGCTTCAGACAAATGCCGAAATGGTTCCTTCCCCAATCCGATGGAACCGCTGACCTTGCCGTTTGGGCCCCTCCCTAAAATCAACCAACCAGCTCTGGATACCGCTTGTAAAACTTTCAGCTGAATCACTTATTGATGGCCTACCTGGCCTGTGGCAATCCACTGCAGAAGCACTTTTTCAAGTATGTGGGACCACCCCGATCAGACTATTCACACCATGGATCCTCAAAACAGTCTTCCTTGTAGACTGAACGGTGTTGAATTTAGTATACCACTCCTTTATTTAAATTGTAGCCATCCTTGCCACGTTTTTAAAGCGAAAACTGTTTCTTCATTAGTTAACATCTTCACAACAGGTTAAAATAAAAAAAATAACAATGTTAGAGATGTGTGATGTAACCCCAGTGCACTCTGCTATTCGTATCAGTAATTGTCTGATAAAACACAGCAGTGCGCTCTGGTGCTTGTATTTACAATTATCGCAAATAAGATTACCTTGCGTTTTAATGGGCTACGATGGGTAGTGACTTTTGGGCCACCTCGTATATAAAGCGTAACACTGTCCTTAACTCTAGTACACAGCTTGACTGTGTGCTGGGAGTAAGTGGCTGCCTATACATTTTACGGTTACACTCTGTATCATACGTTCATTATGAAAGAAGAAAAGTTTTCTAAATGTTTCTTAAAGAATTATTTTAACTGCATAAAGTGGTACCGAAACCGGTTTCCACTAGGAAAAATAAAATACTGCGACTCGAGACTGTACCAGATTTTTTTTTTCCTGGTTGTGTTGGTCGCTGTTCCGACCGGCAGTATACAGGTAAAGTGAAAGCGTGCTGGCTTGCAAAGGCACTTGACGGGAGAATGTGGCAAGTATTAGAGCGTGTAGAGGTATGCGCAGCTTACCGGAAACTTCACGCTCCCCGCTCAGGGGAAAGCAACGGACATTAATATGATTGTAATTTCGTTACTGGCTTTTGACCGTTAAGTGTATAGCAGGTAGATTATTCACGGAATTTGCGCAGTATTAAAGAATATTATGGGAACATTATCATGCAACATCAGTTAGTAAGTGTTATTAGAACAATACAGGATGTTTCACGTAAACGATGTCTCTGCCGTCGTCCGGCATCCGATACGCCCGTAGGCAGACCACAGCGGTGCATGGCGAACGCTGCGTTACGATGCTCGAACTTTAGCTGATAACGAAATAGGCAAGTAAATTGCTGCATCAAGAAAAGCAAACGAATAAATCGTTGCAGGATTTAGCAATTGGGTCTGGTGTATCATTTAAGCCGCAGTATATTTGCATCAAGTAGTTTTAGTTCAGTCACCAACATACCTTGATTTCAGCTGCATCCTTATCAGCCGAAATATCTGAAAATGAAACAATTTTCTGCTGGGTACACACCAGAAATATGATTGAATAAGACTGCTCCAGTTTATAGAGTGGCTCCAAACCAAACTAATACCAAATACCGATGCTTTGGTTACCTTTTTCTGTCATTCGAAGTTCTGGAATGGAACTCTTCCAGTATCATGAGACACAGTGAGAGAGAACCTTAGAAAATAAGCAAAGAAACCGACGTGCACGCTGTTGAAGTCGAATCGAAAGTCTGGAAGGCTGGAAGCCACGTGACATTTAATTATTTGTAATGGAAATGGAAATGAGCGTTTGGCGTCACTGGTGCAGGTCTTATGACATTCGACGCAACATTGGGCGACCTGGGCGCCGGATGGGGATGAAATGATGATGAATACAGCACAACACCCAATCCCTGAGCGGAGAAAATCCCCGACCGAGCCGGGAATCGAACCCGAGCCCGTAGGAATGCAATCCGTCACGCTGGCCACTCAGCTATCGGGCGGACATTTATTTGTAATGAATACCGCACAGTACTTTTCGTGCACATTGGTGTGTACCAAGAGGAATATTTCATTTTGGAGTATTGCCCTGAAAATATACAAATTTTTATTTATTTATTTATTTTTTTATTTTGTTAGATGTATCGCAGTCTCCGTCTTCCTCTACAATTTTTGCCCTCTACAGCTCCCTCTAGTACCACGGAAGTTGTTCCCTCCTGTCGTAACAGATGTTCCATCATCCTGCCCCTTCTCATTATCAGTGTTTTCCCATGATCCTTTCGATTCTGTGCCGAATCTCCTCATTGCTTACCTTATCAGTCCACCTAATTCTCAACATTCTTCTGTTGCACCACATGTCAAATGCTTCGATTCTCTTGTGTTCTGGTTTTCCTACAATCCATGTTTAGCTAGCATACAATGCTGTGTTCCAAACGTACAGTCCCAGTAATTTCTTCCTCAAATTAAGGCCTATGTTACTACTAGATTTCTGTTGGCGAAGAATTCCCTTTTTACCATTACTAGTTTGCTTTTTATGTCCTCCTTGTTCCGTCCACCACTGGTTATTTTGCTGTCTAAGTAACAGAATTTCTGAACTTCATCTACTTCCTAACCATCAGTCCTGATATCAAGTTTGTCGCTTTTGTCATTTCTGCTACTTCCCGTAACTTCCGTCTTTCTTCGATTTATTCTCAACCTATAATCTGTACTCATTAGACTGTTCATTCCACTCAGCAGATGATGTAACTCTTCTTCACTTTCACTCAGGATTGCAATATCATCAGCGAATCGTATCATTGATATACTTCGTTCTTGAATTTTAATTCCACTCCTGAACATTTCTTTTATTTCCATCATTGCTTCTTTGATGTACATATAGAACAGGCTACATCCCTGTCTTACAACCTTTTTGATCCGAGTACTTCGTTCTTGGTCGTTTACTCTTGTTATTCCCTCTTAACCCTTGTACATATTGTGTATTACCCATCTCTACCTATAGCTTAGCCCTATTTTTCTCAGAACTTTGAACATTTTGCACCATTTGACACTGTCCAACGCTTTTCGCAGACCGACAGATCCTATGAACGTGTCTTGACTTTTCTTTAGTATTGCTTCTAATATTAACCGCAACGTCGCAATTACCTTTCCTAAAGCAAAAATGATAGTCATCTAGCACATTCGATATTTACCTGACTACAGCATCGTGTAAGGTAAATGGGTACGAAGATCGAAAGAAGGACTGTACCAACGGTTTGGAAAGTCAGTCTTTGGCCGAACGTTGGGACATATGTGGCTCCAGTGGCTTGGCCTAATTTCTAGAGACGGTGGATTCCTCCCATACCGGGTCCTCCATTCTCAGCCTCCTGCAAAATGCTCAAGAGGACTTTCCAGTACGAGTTGGAAGGATCGAGGACTCACAGTCCTTAACCAAGGGAAGCCGACAGTGCTGGAAGATGAAGACAGAGACCAACAACGATGGACTATCGTGTACAGTAAACATCTCCGCCGTCGTGACCGACTGACTTACTTTTTAGTGTTTCGTATCTCAATCGAAAAAAATGGAACCCTTATAGGATCATTTTGCTGTCCGTCTTTTTTGGGTGTCTGTCTCTCTGGTACTGGTACACGTATGAAGTTGAAATGTATGTCACATACGAGGTCTGTTCAAAAAATTCCGGAGCATTCGTAATTTCGCGTCAGTGGTGTGATGGAATGAAAAGCGGTTGGCATCCCTGCACACGCCTGCGTTTAATATGTAACTGTCGTAGGTTTCATTGTCTATTAGTTACTGTTCATGACTCTTAGTTATGTCTATGTAATTTACATAAGTGCTGGATATACTTTGGAATATTCGCTAAAAAATACAATGCTGCAACAAAATCGCGCGGAATTTTCGACGTAAGTACCATAACCACTTCACCTCACATATTTATTTATGCTGTCTTTTATCGATTGGAGGTTAGTTATTTTCACATACGGCGATTCTAACACTGTTTTCTACCGTAGGGCAACAACACACCAAAAATACTACGCCACAGTGGAATAACAAAAATCGTAAACGGACGATAGTGTAAAGTGTATTTTGAAAATCATGTGAATAGTCGTCTGATGATGAACTTGCCAGTTCGAAACCGGTAACGGAGCTAGTTACCTAAATAAATAGCAGTATTAATAGTGGCTGATTGCTGTTTTCATCTTTGTAAGAATTAACCTACATTAAGTACAGACGTATTTGAAGCGTATGTCGCCATCTAAATTGGCTCACATTTTACTCATGGCCTACCTTAACTTCAGCACATTCGAAAGTGATAAAGGAGCTGGTGCACGTATTCTCCTCATTTATGGATACAGTATGCCACTCGTCTTTGCAGTGAGTTACGATTTCTTTGAAACACCGCCATGTTATCTCGTGTATCCTGAAGAGGCTGTACAATTCGCTGCTCTTGTTCTCCAAGCGTTTCAACAGGGTTGCTGTACGTGTAAGTCTGGGTTTCACGTCAGATGACCTTGTAGGTCTAGTTACAGGGCCTGTTCGACGCACACATTTTAGGTTGTACGTATTGCCACGTATTTAACATCAGTAGCAAAATATGGTGGTGCTTCAACAACCCTGTGCTATATTCCCCAACGATAGACCATAGGTAAAATTTCAGACCAAGTTATATAGGGATTTAGTCGAAAAGTTTACATTTCAGATACACTAAATACAATACATCTGCACCTGCGTACACATGCCACAAGCCACAGAATGGGGCATGGCGAAGGGTAACCTGACCACTACTAGACATTTCCTTTCCTGTGCCATTTGAAAATGCAAAGACGCAGAAACAACTGTCTATATGCCTTCGTATGAGCCCTAATTTCCTTCATATTACGTTCCAGGTCGTTATAGGAAATGTACTTTGGTCACTGTAGTATAGTTCTGTAGCCGCCTTGAAATGCCGATCCTCTAAATCTTCTCAATAGTGTTTCGCGAAAAGAACGTCGTCTTCTCTGTAGGGATTCCATTTGGGTTTACGAAGGCTGTGCCTAATATTCGCGTGTTCATCGAATCTACCGGCAACAATTCTACCAGCCCGCCTTCGAATTTCTTCCGATGTCTTCCTTCAATCCGATCAGCGGGGGATTCCAGACACTCGTGCAGTACTCAAGAATGGATCGCACCAACTAGTGTTCTATACGCGATCTCCTGTATAAACGAGCTACACTTTCTTAAGATTCTCTGTTTTGGAACATATACTGTATTCGAACATTTGAAGTACCTCGAAGAAAACGATTTATTGACACATAGTCATCACGCTTTCAGAAAATATCGTTCTTTTGAAACACAACTAGCTCTTTATACTCATGAAGTAATAAGTGCTATCGATAAGGGATGTCAAATTGATTCTAGACTTGTAGATTTCCAGAAGGCTTTCGACACCGTTCCTCACAAGCGTCTTCTAACCAAACTGCGTGGCTACGGAATATCGCCTCAGTTGTGCGACTGGATTCGTGATTTCCTGTCAGAAACGTCGCAATTCGTAGAAATAGACGGAAAGTCATCGAGTAAAACAGAAGTAATATCCGGCGTTCCCCAAGGAAGTGTTATAGGACCTCTATTGTTCCTGGTCTATATTTACGACATAGGAGACAATCTGATTAGTCGTCTTAGATTGTTTGCAGATGATGCTGTGATTTACCGCCTTGTAAAGACATCAGATGATCAAAATGACTTGCAAAATGATTTAGATAAGCTATATGTATGGTGCGAAAAGTGGCAATTGATCCTGAACACGGAAAAGTGTGAAGTTATTCACATGAATACTAAAAGAAATCAGCTAAAATTCAACTAAATACTTATGGATTACAATTACAAATAACCTAAATTGGAACGATCTCATACGTAATATTGTCGATAGAGCAAACCAAAGACTGCGATTCATTGGCAGAACACTTAGAAGGTGCAACAGGTCTACTAAAGAGACTGCTTACACCACGCTTGTCCGCTCTATTCTGGAGTATTGCTGTGCGGTGTGGGATCCGCATCAGGTGGGACTGATGGATGACATTGAAAAAGTACCAAGAAGGACAGCTCGTTTTGTATTATCGCGAAATAGGGGACATAGCGTCACAGACATGATACGTGAATTGGAGTGGCAATCATTAAAACAAAGGCGTTTTTCGTTGCGACGGAATTTTCTCATGAGATTTCAATCACCAGTTTTCTCCTCCGATTGCGAAAACATTCTGTTGGCACCCACCTACATAGGGAGAAACGATCATCACGATAAAATAAGAGAAATCAAGGCTCGCACAGAAAATTTTTTTAAGTTCTCGTTTTTCCCGCGTGCCGTTCGAGAGTGGAACGGTAGAGAGACAGCTTGAAGGTGATTCATTGAACCCTCTGCCAGGCACTTTATTGTGAATAGCAGACTAATCACGTAGCTGTAGATGTAGATGTGAACAACCCGAAGTTGGCCATTCACCTTACGTACCACCGTCCTTAGGTACCCGTTCCATTTCATATCGTTTTGCAATGTTACGCTACCTATTTAATCGACATGACTGTGTCAAACAGAGCGTTATTAACGCTGAATTCGAACATTACGGAATTTTTTGCCATACTCATCTGCAGTAGCTTGCACTTTTCTACGCCTAGAACAAGCCGCCGTTCATCATATCAACCAGAAACTTTGCCTAACGTATCCTGCATCCTCCTAGAATCATTCAACGTCGACATCTTCCCGTATCCTGCAGTGTCATCAGCAAACAGTCACAGGCTGCTGATCACCCTGTCCGTCAGATAATTTATATGTACATATAGAGAGCACGAGCTGTCTTATCACACTTCCCTCGGGCACTCCCGACGATATCCTTGTCGCTAGTGAACACGCGTCGTCGAGGACAAGATACAGGGTTCTGTTACTTAAGAGATCTTCGAGCCACTCGCATATCTGAGAACCTAATCCTCCGAACTTCGCCAACAATTTGCAGTGATGCACCGTTTCAAATGCTTTTCGGAAATCTAGGAATATGGAATCTACCTGTTGCTCTTCATCCATGATTCGCAGGATATCACGTGAAGATAGAGCAAATTGAGTTTCGCACGAGCTATGCTTTCCAACACCGTGCTGGTGTGTGGATAGAAGCTTTTCGGTCTCAAGGAAATTAATTATTTTCGGACTGAGAATATATCCAAGAATTCTGCAGCAAACTAACGTTAAGAAAATTGGTCTGTAATTTTGCGGGTTCGTTCTTTTGCCCTCCTTATATATTTGTCCAATGTTTCGTACAGAGGTCAGGACAGCTCGTAGCTACACATCGTAGTTAAATGGTTCAAATGGCTCTGAGCACTATGGGACTTAACATCTGTGGTCATCAGTCCCCTAGAACTTAGAACTACTTAAACCTAACTAACCTAAGGACATCACACACATCCATGCCCGAGGCAGGATTCGAACCTGCGACCGTAGCAGTCGCGCGGTTCCGGAATGAGCGCCTAGAACTGCTAGACCACCGCGGCCGGCTCGTAGTTAAATCATTTCACTATCGGCTATGTTGCGGACCCATGTTTAATGGTAGCCTTTCTCTTCCAATATCTTATTGTTACACCTACGTCAGTTTTCCCTGCTAATTCTGATGCACCCTGCCTTTTGCATCTGTCTGTAAGTACAAAAATTATCTTTCCTCAAATAAAGCTCATTTCAGTCATACGTATGGTACTGCTGTTAGTGCGTAAATTTTTAGCACATAACAGTCAAGTAACAGTGCACGTAACCGCAGACGTGTGTTACACAAGGTACAGTGAGACAAAAATTCGGAGCGCCGACTAGGCGACATCCGCAGTTCAGCAAAGTGGAGCTCTTGATTCGAAAGCAAGTGCAGTAGTGGACAGTCCGTGCATTGCTCTGCTGAAGGGCTTGGTTTCTGTGGGTCGTAGACGTTTTATGGCTTCGACCGACGTTTATGAGCGTGTAAGGTTGTAAAACGTGGGGCGTCCGCGAAACGAGAAAAGCACCATAAAGTCGCACGTGTGAAGTTGTCACTCTACATGCTGAAAAAACGCAGATGAGATGTAATATTGCAAAGCAGTTCCGTAAAACGGCTCTAGACCCGGCGTCAGAGAAAGTACTGGGAAACGTGCCGCAGAATGAAAGGGTTTCTATGCGGTGCTTGCTTGTAGCTTTAGGTGGAGATGTACAAAGAAGTTCGCACCACACAGTTGGCAATAGAAGTACATGTAACAGAAATTCAATTACCAAACTATGTTGACATGGGGTGATAATTATTCTACATCTACATCTACATGGATACTCTGCAAATCACATTTAAGTGCCTGACAGAGGGTTCATCGAACTACCTTCACAATTCTCTATTATTCCAATCTCGTATAGCGCGCGGGAAAAATGAACACCTGTATCTTTCCGTACGAGCTCTGATCTCCCTTATTTTATTGTGTGATCGTTATTGAACTATATCAAATAAAATCGTCATAGCTGCTGAACGGCTTGCGTTAGGACGTACAAACTGAACGGTTGCCCGAGGGCCATGTTGGGAATTAGTATGCGCAGTGTGGTTTGGTTTAGCGACGAAGCCCACTTTCATTTGGATGGGTTCGTCAATAAGCAAAAGTGGCCCATCCGCGGGGACTGAGAATCCGCATTTCGCGATCGAGAAGTCTCTTCATCCTCAACAGGTGACTGTGTGGTGTGCAGTGTCCAGTCACGGGCTAATCGGTGCGATATTCCTTGACGGCATGGCGACTACTGAACGGTAAGTGAAAATTTTGAAGATGAATTCATGCCCATTATCCAAAGTGACCCTGATTTCGATAAGATGTGGTTCATGCAAGACGGAGCTCGACCCCATCGAAGCAGGTGAGTGTTTGATGTCCTGGAGGAGCACTTTGGGGAGCGCATTCTGGCTCTGGGGTACCCAGAGGCCACTGGCGTGTGCCTTGATTGGCCACCATATTCTCCGGATCTGAACACTTGCGACTCCTTTTTAGGGGGGCTATATTAGAGACAAGGTGTGCAGCAATAACCCCAAAACCATTTTTGAGTGGAAAACAGCCATTCAGAATATCGTCAGCATCGATGTTTCGACACTTCAGCGGGTCAGCAGAATTTCGCTATTTGTCTGCGCCGCATCACAGCCAATGATAACAGGCGTTTCGAACATATCGCAACCTAAATCCGAATATTTGTAGTGACGTTTGAATATTGAATAAAGTGTGTACACGCTATAGTTTGTAATTAATTTACGTTTTTTCTCATATAGTTCAATGACTGAAAAGCTGTACATAACGAGCTGTGGAGTTAACATAACTTTGTAAATTAGAAAGGAAGTTTCTGGAACAACATTGGGAACTGGGGGAGCTTCGGCTTACAAAATGTGTGTACCAGAGAGAGAGAGGACTGATACCGACTATCCACAACCGGTTTTGCACATAGTTAAACAGGAACGCCGGATTTCATTTTGTGAATTTATTCTTCAGAAGTAGAAAAGCTCATTCCGGTGAAAGAAAACGCGAGAAATATAGATAGTTAAAACAATAACTGCCTCGCCTTGCTTTACTGTATACTGCTACTATAATTAAAAATGCTTTCACTTAAAAGCTTCTCTAGTTGTCATGTAGGTCTGCAGACAGTTGTTGTCCAGTAAGTGTAAGTAGTCTGTAGGCGCTGATGAACTTCCGAAATGAAACTGTAATACTTTTTACGTCAAAGAATAAATAAAAACGTGCAAATAATACAATGAAGGACTTCAGCGAATGAAAATATGTGAAATATAACAACTGGCTCATTTCTGTGGTCCAAAAACATGCAATTACTTTTTTTAATGAAGCTGTCTTAACCCAGATATTATAGAATACCCACGAGATGATTAATGATAAATACGTTACATTAAACACCGATACGCCAAAACATTATGACCACTACTTAACAGCGTTTTGGTCCACTTTTCAAACAGAGTACAGCAACGATTCTGCTTGGCATGGATTCCACAAGTCCTTGATAGGTTTCCAGAAGTATGTGGCACCAGAAGTCTACTCACAGGTCACCATTTCCGCAAATTGCAGGACGGTGGTTCGTGGGCACACAGCTGACGGCCGATGCATGTTCCAGTGGGTACAGATTAGGGACATTTGCTGGCTCAGACATCAATGCGAGTTCACTATCACGCTCTTCAAACCACTACAGCACGATTGTGGCCTTGTGTCGAGGAGAGCTATACTGCTGGAAGATGTCGTCGCCATCAGAGAAGACTTCAACCATGAAGGGATGCAGGTGGTCCGCAATAGTGTTCACTTAGTTCATTGCTCTCATGGCGTCTTCGAGCACTGTCGTGGGTCCCACAAGAGAACAATGTTCGCCATAGCATGATTCTGTTCTCACCGGCCTGCATCTGCGACATGGAGCATGTTCCGTGCAACCATTCTCGTGGATGTAAGGGCCCAACCATCGACCTAGGTTAACAAGAAATGCGATTCATTGGATAGCAGACACGTTTCTGTTGATCCACGGTGAAAACACATTGAAGCTGTACCCACTGCAATCGTAACTGACGATATCGTTGGGTCAACACAGGAACGCGTAGGGGTCCGTCGATGTGGAGCTCCATGTTCAACAATAACCTTGAAACGGTATGCTCCGAAACACGTGAGCCTTCACCAGCATTTTACTCATATCTGCCACAGAGCGCAGCCTGTCCTGGATTACACTGTGCGAAATCCTCTGACCTCTATGTTCTGTGACGATACGTGGTCGTCCAGTAATATACGGCCTACGCGTTATTCCACTATCCTTCAACCACTTTAGTAGTACGCCAGCAAATGACCCGCATCGCCTTTTCAGTGATTCTCGTTTCCTGCCGCAGCGCCATTACAATGTGCCCTTTATCAAAAGCGTCAATATCAATGGATTTGAGCATTTGCGGTCGGTGTCATCGCTATAATGACTCCCCATTCGTCCTTTCGGTGAACTGCAATCACGTTGGACATGTTAGTTCAGTTGTGCAACGCTGCTGGAACCAGTGGTCACGTCAACATCCTCACGCCCGTAGGTGAGAGTCTGGATGTCCACACAGTACAGATGCCCGCCAGGATCGTTCTTGTGAAACACAACTAGCTCTTTATTCACATGAAGTGCTGAGTGCTATTGACAAGGGATTTCAGATCGAATCTGTATTTCTGCGTTTCCGAAGGCTTTTGACACTGCACCACGCAAGCGGCTAGTAGTGAAATTGTGTGCTTATGGAATATCGTTTCAGTTATGTGACTGGATATGTAATTTCCTGTCAGAGGTGTCACAGTTCGTAGTAATTGACGGAAAGTCAACGAGTAAAGCAGAAGTGATTTGTAACGTTCCCCAAAGTAGTGTTATAGGCCCCTAGCTGTTCCGTATCTCTATAAACGATTTGGGAGACAATATAAGCAGCCGTCTTCGGTTATTTGCAGATGACGCTGTCGTTTATCGACTAACACAGTCATCAGAAGATCAAAACAAACTGCAAAACGATTTAGAAGAAATATCAGAATGTTGCGAAAAGTGGCAGTTGACCTTAAATAACGAAAAGTGTGAGGTCATCCACATGAATGCTACAAGGAATTCGTTAAACTTCGGTTACACGATAAATCAGTCTAATCTAAAAACCGTAAATTCAACTAAATACCTACGTATTACAATTACGAACAACTTAAATTGGAAGGAACACAGAAAATGTTGTGGGGAAGGCTAACCAAAGACTGCGTATTATTGGCAGAACACTTAGAAAATGTAACAGACCTACTAAGGAGACTGCTAACACTACGCTTGTCCGTCCACTTTTAGAATACTGCTGCGCGGTGTAGGACCCTTAACACATAGGACTGACGGAGTACATCGAAAAAGTTCAAAGAAAGGCAGGACGATTTGTATTATCGTGAAATATGGGAGAGTGTCACATAAATTATACAGGATTTGGGGTGGACATCATTAAAAGAAAGGCGTTTTTCGTGGCGACGGAATCTTGTCACGAAACTCCCAACTTTCTCCTCCGAATGCGAAAATACTTTGTTGTCACCGACCTACAATGGGAGGAGCGATCACCAAGATAAAATAAGGGAAATCAGAGCTCGTACGGAAAGATATACACTACTGGCCATTAAAATTGCTACACCAAGAAGAAATGCAGTGATAAAGGGGTATTCATCGGACAAATATATTATACTAGAACACAATTTTCGTGCGTGGATCCTGAAAATCAGTACCCAGAACAACCCCTCTGGGCGTAATAACGGCCTTGATACGACTCGGCATTGAGTCAAACAGAGCATGGATGACGTGTACAGGTACAGCTGCCTATGCAGCTTCAACACGATATCACAGTTCATCAAGAGTAGTGACTGACGTATTGTGACGCGCCAGTTGCTCGGCCACCATTGACCATACGTTTTCAATTGGTGAGAGATCTGGAGAATGTGCTGGCCAGGGCAGCAGTCGAACATTTTCTGTATCCAGAAAGGCCCGTACAGGACCTGCAACATGCGTTCGTGCATTATCCTGCTGAAATGTAGGGTCACGCAGGGATCGAATGAAGGGTAGAGCCACGGGTCGTAACACATCTGAAATGTAACGTCTACGGTTCAAAGTGCCGTCAATGCGAACAAGAGGTGACCGAGACGTGTAACCTCATACCATCACGCCGGGTGATACGGCAGTATGGCGATGACGAATACACGCTTCCAAAGTGCGTTCACCGTGATGTCGCCAAACACGGATGCGACCATCATGATACTGTACACAGAACCTGGATTCATCCGAAAAAAATGACGTTTTGCCATTCGTGCACCCAGGTTCGAAGTACACCATCGCAGGCGCTCCTGTCTGTGATTCAGGGTCAAGGGTAACCGCAGCCATGGTCTCCGAGCTGATAGTCCATGCTGCTGCATACGTCGTCGAACTGTTCGTGAAGATGGTTGTTCTCTTGCAAACGTCCCCATGTGTTGACTCGGGGATCGATACGTGGTTGCACGATCCGTTACAGCCAAGCGGATAAGATGCCTGACATCTCGACTGCTAGTGATACGAGGCCGTTGTGATCCAGCAGGGCGTTCCATATTTCCCTCCTCAACCCACCGATTCCGTATTCTGCTAACAGTCATTGGATCTCGACCAACGCGAGCAGCAATGTCGCGATACGATAAACCGCAATCGCGGTAGGCAACAATCCGACCTTTATCAAAGTCGGAAACGTGATGGTACGCATTTCTCCTCCTTACACGAGGCATCACAACAACGCTTCACCAGGCAACGCCGGTCAACTGCTGTTTGTGTATGAGAAATCGGTTGGAAACTTTCCTCATGTCAGCACGTTGTAGGAGTCGCCACCGGCGCCAACTTTGTGTGAATGCTCTGAAGAGCTAATCATTTGCATATCACAAACATCTTCTTCTGTCGGTTAAATTTCGCGTCTGTAGCACGTCATCTTCGTGGTGTAGCAATTTTAATGCCCTGTAGCGTAGATGTTCATTCTTTCCTGTCGCTATACGATATTGGAATAATAGAGAATTGTGGTGGTGGTTCGATGAACCCTCTGCCAGGCACTTAAATGTGATTTGCAGAGTATCTATGTAGATGTAGATGTAGATTGTAAGGACAGCAGTGGCAGATCGCACTACCAGAGCTCAGATAAAGAGCCCAGATGTGTCGACACGAACTGTTGCGGACTGCTTATTAGCAGTGGGACTGCGGGCGTGTACACCCCTAGCCACACCATCGACGTGACTGGCTCGACTGGTGCCGTCAGAGGATCACTTGGAAGATAGAATGGCGCGCCGTAGTCTTCAGCGACTAAAGCAGATTCTGCCTGTACGCAAGTGATGGTCACTTGAGCCTACGACGTAGACCCGGTGAGCGCTGTCTAGTAGAGCGCATTCGTCCAAGACACACTGGCCCCACCGCCGGCCTTATGGTCTTGGGTGCGAGAAACTACAACTCTCGTGAGGTGGCGCAGTGGTTAGCACACTGGACTCGCATACGGGAGGACGACAGTTCAAACTTGCGTCCAATCATCCTGATTTAGGTGTTTTCGTCATATCGCTAAATCGCTTCAGGCAAATGCCGGGATGTCGCTTCGAAAAAGCACTGTCGATTTTCTTAACCCATCCCCCCGTAATCCGATGGGAAACATGATCTCGCCGTTTGGTCCCCTCCCCCAAATCAACCAGTTTAGACGGGACGCTACCTGGCGCTCGGTACTTACAGCACACCGTTAGGCTCGTCCTTTTGCCATTCTTCCTGCAGGAAGGTGATGTGTTGTTCCAACATTATAATGCTCGCCCACGCACTGCCTGTGGAGCTCAGCGTGCTCTACAAGACGTGCAGCAACCTCGAAGGCCAGCACGATTTTCGGACTCGCCTCCAACCGAGCGCGTGTAGCATATGATAGGGCGAGAAGTGATCCGTGAGACTCATCAACCAACTCTTACAAAACTACGTGAACAGGTCGAGCAGGTGTGGCGTAACGTATCCCCGGGCAGTACTGGGTAGCTGTGCGATCGACTGGATGCTAGAGTCAGCGCCTGCAGTGCGCATTTGGAGGCTGCACCACGTACTAACATAGGCGTTTCAGCATAGGTCGATGCGTGGTATCCCAGAACCACTAGTGCTTCGGATATGTTAATGTAATTATTTCATGTACTTCATATACTGTGTTCCACCAATAAATATTGAGAGACTTGGAAACCTCTAAATGATGTACTAATATTTTTCAGCATTGTAGTTCATGGTGTCTTCCCAAAACTACACAGGAATTTGCCTGCCCTATCCACTGGCACAATCGGAGTTGATTTCTAGCTAGAGACCAAATTAAGTAAATATATAAACATTTAATTGAAAAAAGACAATTAAAAGTATAAATCTTACAGACTAAGTAGTGTAGTTGGTATATAATCACGCGTTTCAACACATACTGCCTTGCTATTAGTATAACTGTCTTGGATAAAATGATAAGTTGATTTTACTTAAATATTCAATTAAGATGTCTCTCATAGGTTAATTAATTTCGTTATGAAATTCGTGAACAGCTCAGTTGAAGCGCACTGATTAATGCTGCAAATTGATAGCTTAATATCCTCTGTGTAAAAAAAATTGTAAAAGTTGTCAATTGCTTACTAAATTTCAGTTATAGAAATTTGGTCGGTGCTTTATCTAGCAATACACACCTCGAGAGAAATCAGCGCATCAACAGAATCGTCTTTCCTTCCTTTTTTAGCATAATGTATTGAATGTATTGTGCTTTTCTGTATCTATAACAGTTCTCACGTACGTGAACAGAATACGTCTATAACTTGTGCTCGCTACCTGATATCACGTCTCGAGTGTTAAAATTTTGACAGAAGCACATGCAGGCCCTGTCTTGCGTCTCCGCCATGTCCTTTCTACAACCACCAACCAGCAGCGCGACCATCTCGTCCCCACACCAAAACGTGTGCAAACCATGTGCCGCGCCCGAGCAGGATCAAACGTCAGTAATAATTACATGGTACGCCGTGTGCAGCATTCTACACCTGTACTGCATCAACTACTTTTGCCATTCCACTATCTGTTCCAGCGTCAGCAATGCGGTGGCACATATACACCATATGAACAAAAGTATCCGGACACCCGCAAAAACATATGGTTTTCATATTAGGTGCATTGTACTGCCACCTACTGCCAGGTACTCCATATCAGCGACCTTAGTAATCATTAGACATCGTGAGAGAGCAGAATGTGGCGCTCCGTGGAACTCACGGACTTCGAACGTGGTCATGTGATTGGGTGTCATTTGTGTCATACGCCTGAACGTGAGATTTCCACAGTCATAAACATCCCTATGTCCACTGTGATGTTCGATGTGATAATGAAGCGGCAACGTGAAGGGACACGTACAGCACAAAAGCGTACAGGTCAACCTCGTCTGTTGTCTGGCACAAACCGCCGACATTTGAAGAGAGTCGTAATGTGTAATAGGCAGACATCTATCCGGGTCATCACACAGGAATTCCAAACTGCATCAGGATCCACTGCAAGTAGTGTGACAGTTAGGTGGGAGATGAGAGAACTTGGATTTCGTGGTAGAGCGGCTGCTCATAAGTTACACATCACGCCAGTACACGCCAAACGACGCTCTGGTGTAAGGAACGTAAACATTGGACGATTGAACAGTGGAAAAACGTTGTGTGGAGTGACCAATCACGGTACACATTGTGGCAATCCTATGGCACGGTGTGGGTATGGCGAATGTCCGGTGAACGTCATCTTCCAGCGTGTGTAGTGCCAACAGTAAATTTCGAAGGTGGTGATGTTATGGTGTGGTATTTTTCATAGAGGGGGCTTGCACCCCTTGTTGTTTTGCGAGGCACTATCACAGCACAGGACTACATTGATGCTTCAAGCACCTTCTTGTTTCGCACTGTTGAAGAGCAATGCGGGGATGGCGATTGCATCTTTCAACACGATCGAGCACCTGTTTATAATGCACGGCCTGTGGTGGTGTGGTTGCACGTCAATAACATCCCTGTAATGGACTGGCCTGCACAGAGTCCTGACCTGACACCTTTGGGATGTTTTGGAATGCCAACTTCGTGCCAGGCCTCATCTACCGACATCGATATCTCTCCTCAGTGCAGAACTCCGTGAAGAATGGGGTGCCATTCCCCAAGAAACCTTCCGGCAGCTGATTGAATGTATGCCCGCGAGAGTGAAAGCTGTCATCAAGGCTAAGGGTGGGGCAACATTATACTGAATTCTAGCATTACCGACGGAGGGCGCCACGAACTCGTATGTTGGTTTCAGGCAGGTGTCCAGATACTTCTGATCACATAGTGTACCAATAAGCTGTTCCCTCTACTAATAAATTTTTCCCATTGATTTCTGTATTCACCTATTGTTTTGAGTGTTTCAAAATGTTGAACTTCTTCTGATTTTGAAGAAGGCAGCAGCTTACAGTTGTGAATATTACCAAACCATCAGTTCAATTAACAGTGGTTACACAGTATTTACACAAATTATTTTCCAAAGAATGGAACAACTCGTGGCTGGCGATCTTGGGGAGGATAGTTTGGATTCAGGAGAAATTTAGGAGCACACGAGAAATACCGACCTACAACTTGTTTTAAAACTGCAAACCTATGTTTATAGAATATGTAATTGTACGAAATATTTTAACAAAATTGACTGGAAAAACTCTTTGAAATAGTGAAGGTACCAAGAATATAACAAAAAGAGTGAAACAGTGTATATAGGTTGTGCAGGAACCCGACTGCAATTATAAGAGGGATGAAACGAGAGCAGTAGTTGGAAGGGAGTGACGCAAGGTTTTAGCCCATCCCCTACATTATTAAATCTGTATTTCTACTAGACTATAAGGGAAACCAAGGGAAAATTTCGGAAGGAAATTAAGGTTGAGGGAGAAGAAATGAAGAAACTTTGAGGTTTGCCGATGACATTGTTACTCAGCGACAAGCGTTAAATGACTTGGAAAAGGAGGTGAAAGGAACAGATAGTGTCTCGAAAAGAAGTGGTAGGATGAAGATCAACAAAAGTAAAACAAGGGTCGCGCACTGTAATCGAATTAAATCCGGCGATTCTGAGAGAGCTGGATTAGAAATGGGACATAAAAATTAGTATATGCGTTTCCTTATTTGGAGTGCAAAATAACTGATGAAGGCACAAGTAGAGAGAATATAAAATTCACACTGACAATAGCGAGAAGAACATTTCTGAAAAAGAGAACTTTGGTAGCATAAATGTACGTGTTAGGAAGCCCTTCTAGAAGGTGTTTGGAGTGGGGCCTCGTACCGAAGTGAAACAGTGCAGACAAGGACAGAGAGCAGAAGTTTTTGATATGTGGTGCTACACATAAATACTGAAGTTTAGGTGGGTACATCGAATGACTAAAGTGGAAGTACCAAATGTGGTTGGGGTGAAAAGAGATTTATGCACAACTGCACTAAAAGGAGGGGTCGGTTGATAGCAGACATCCTGAGGCAAAAAGGGGTAGTCAATTTACTAATGGAGTGTGTGGACACGGGGGGCGGGGTAAAATTTGTCGAGGGTGACTTGGCTATGCTCAAAGCGGATTTGAGATGTAGGTAGCCTGCAGCAGTTATGCAGAGGTGAAGAGAATCCCAGAGGGTGGACCAGCATGGATAGCTGCATCGGACACAACAACACACCTGTCAGTTTTTAACACTGCGGTGAGCAGCAGCAGCCCTGCACTACACCCATCTGAACGGTAACTTCTGTTACTTGAACTGACTAGAGCGAAGTTGGTTGCCCTTTCGAGATGCTGGCGCCTTAGGAACGTTGTGAAAGTCCTCTCGGCGAGAGAAACAAGAGCACGAGCCACACCAAGGTCGCAGTCCACGAACTTGAAACAGGTTTCGCTAAACCGCTACCGATTACTCTGGACAGGTTCCAGCGGAAATGTTACACGCACGTGTTAGCAAGTCGCAGTGCTGATGTTGTCATCGCAGACAGGTGAGATGAGTAATAGTTGCGTCTCGTACGTCCAGGTCAGGAGAACCTGTAATATGAAGCACGACAACGAGTCATCGCTGCGCTGTTTACCGCTTGGAAAACGAGACGCCACCGTTAGTGAATAACCCATTCCTGTTTTCAAGGAGGTACGTCATGAACGGTCGATAGAAAAATAGTCAGTGAGGGAAATAAAGGGTGCAGTATAACACCTGTGGTTCTGAGCACTGGGCACCGTGACACTGAAACCCGACTGATGAAGTGGTGAGAACGTGACGCGCTGAGGAAAGTTTTTTAAGCGGAACATAGGCAATGGACAATCATTTATACTCTCAACACACACATTAGGCAACACTTGCAGAAACTATCCATATATGAAAACAACAAAAAGGAACCTATCACATTCTTATGAAATCTGCTACTTCTCCTCACGTCGTCATCAATATTCATTAGGCCATCTGTCCTTAAATTCCCTTCATAAAGGTCCAAAGATGCCCCTCACACGATACTTTCTCACGACTTACAAATATTCAACGATTACGCAAACATTTCAGTCTACACAATCGTATCCTCTCATTTTCAACTAATCCATAGCAAAATCTACACTCATGCTCATAAATTAAGGATAATTGCAGAATGTGGTGTCACACAACGGGACACTACACAAAACTGGCGCTAATAGCATAGGCACATAGGGAATACACACGACACAGATCTGTAGATCCACGGTATTGGTGATAAGTTGGGAAAACTGTCCCGAAACGCATGTGTTACAAAACGGCACTGTTTCCTGCGCATGTACCCCGACATCAATATGGGATATGATCACCATGCACACGTACACAGGCCGTGCAACGGTTAGCATACTCTGGATTAGGTGGTTTAGCAGCTGCTGGGATATAGCCTCCAAATCTTGCACCAGTGCCTGTCGGAGCTCCTGAAGTGTCCTAGGGGTTTGAAGACGTGCAGCGATACGTCGACCGAGAGCATCCTGACGTGCTCGATTTGGTTTAGGTCTGGAGAACAGGCTGGCCACTCCAGTCGCCTGATATCTTCTGTTTCAAGGTGCTCCTCCACGATGGCAGCTCGGTGGGGCCGTGCGTTATCGTCCATCAGGAGAAAGGTGGGACCCACTGCACCCCTGAAAAGGCGGACATACTGGTGCAAAATGATGTCCCGATACACCTGACCTGTTACAGTTCCACTGTCAAAGACATGGATAGGTGTACGTGCACCAATCATAATCCCACCCCACATCATAAAACCATGACCTCCATACAGGTCCCTTTCAAGGACATTAAGGTGTTGGTACCTGGTTCCTGGTTCACGACAGATGAAAACCCGGCGAGAATCACTGTTCAGACTATACCTGGACTCGTCCGTGAACATAACCTGGGACCACTGTGTTCGTAACACCATGCTTTACCGGCTCTCCTGCGACCAGGGGTCAGTGGAATGAACTTTGCAGGTCTCTGGGCGAATAAACCATGTCTGTTCAGTCGTCTGTAGACTGTGTGTCTGGAGACAATCGTTCCAGTGGCTGCGGTAAGGTCCCGAGCAAGGCTACCTGCAGTACTCCGTGGCCGTCTGCGGGCACTGATGGTGAGATATCGGTCTTCTTGTGGTGTTGTACACTGTGGGCGTCCGGTACTGTAGCGCCTGGACACGTTTCACGTCTGCTGAAATCGTTGCCATAATCTTGAGATCACACTTTGTGGCACAAGGAAGGCACGTGCTACGACCTGCTGTGTTTGACCAGCCTCCAGTCGCCCTAGTATTCTACACCTCAAAACGTCATCAATATGTGTTCTTTGAGCCATTTTCAATACACAGTCACCATTAGCAAGTCTGAAAACGTCTGCACGCTTACTCTCTGCACCGTACTCTGACATGCACCATCACACCTCTGCGTATGTGGTCTGCTGCCAGTGCCACCGTACGACGACCGCAGGTCAAATGCACCGCATGGTCATACCCAGAGGTGATTTAAACCCACAAACAACCCACCAGAGCGTTGTTTCACCATCTATCAGCATTATCCTAAATTTATGAGCATTAGTGTACATCCACGTCGTACATACTCCGTGAGCCACTGTATGGTGCATGGCGGAGGGTACTCTGCACCACAACGAGTCATTTCCTTTCCTGTTCCATTCGCAGATAGAACGAGGGAGAAACGACCGTCCACTAGCCTACGTACGAGTCCCAATTTCTCTTACCGTGGTGGTTAATATGCGAAATGTATCATTCCGGCAGTAGAACCGTTCTGCAGCCACAAGTACGGGTCTCTAAATTTTCTCAATAGTATTCCTCGAAAAGAACGTCGCTTTGCTTCCAGGGAATCCCCTTTGTGTTCCGAAGATATGGCGCCAGACAACAGCGTTTGTGCAGGCACGGCTGTTTCGGAGCAGACTGTTCAGCGCACCGTGTTGAAAATACAACCCTGCAGCAGACGGCCCCTACTTGTTCCGACGTTGATCCAACGATATCATCAATTAGAATTGCGGTAGGCTGAGAATCGTCATGGATGAACTGCAGATCAATGAAAACACGCCGTCTCATCAGATTAATTACGATTTTTGCTAACGCTACGTTACCCCAGATACCCAGGCCAGTGCAGGAGACAACTTTGGCTTTGGCTTTGGCTCCACATACCTCGGTGTATGACCATGCGGTGCATTTGACCTGCGTTCGTCGCACGGTGGCGCTGGCAGCAGTCCACATACGCAGAGGTTTGATGGTGCGTGTCAGAGTACGGTGCAGAGAGTAAGTGTGCAGACGTTTTCAGACGTGCTAATGGTGACTGTGTGTTGAGAATGGCTCAAAGAACACATATTGATGACAGTATGAGTGGTAGAATACTAGGGCGACTGGAGGCTGGTCAAACACAGCAGGTCGTAGCACGGGCCCTCCGTGTGCCACAAAGTGTGATCTCAAGATTATGGCAACGATTCCAGCAGACAGGAAACGTGTCCAGGCGCTACAGTACGGGACGCCCACAGTGTGCAACACCACAGGAAGACCGATATCTCACCATCAGTGCCCGCAGACGGCCACAGAGTACTGCAAGTAGCCTTGCTCGGCACTTAACCGCAGCCACTGGAACAGTTGTCACCTTTGCCAACCTTTGGCTTCTATAGGACCTGTGGTCGTAACGAATCCACCATGGCAGCTGTGGGCTACGTGAACAATACTGCGGATCATCTTTATCCCTCCGTGCTTGGTGTCTTCCCACACATTACACAGAAAAGTTCTCAACCACTGCGAGGAATTACTATATGTTATAGGAACAGTTTGCAACTTGGAAAATTTTCAGCATGAATTCTAAGGCCGGGTTTATGACTTAATTTTTACAGTTTCCATCTAGCGTCCGCTCAAGGAATATTGCAGTTTCTTCCGAGCGAGTCAGTACTGTCGTAATAAATTCCATGACGCAATATATGTAGAGGAATGGCAGAGTTAGAATTCAAAAGCACATGGACAACGGCCTACACGAGATTTACATACTGACACCAAACATCATTCTGACGCCGGCCGACGTGGCCGTGCGGTTAAAGGCGCTGCAGTCTGGAACCGCAAGACCGCTACGGTCGCAGGTTCGAATCCTGCCTCGGGCATGGATGTTTGTGATGTCCTTAGGTTAGTTAGGTATAACTAGTTCTAAGTTCTAGGGGACTAATGACCTCAGCAGTTGAGTCCCATAGTGCTCAGAGCCATTTCATTCTGACCATCTTTTTCTTCTCTAATGATTTTCTTGGTATGCGTACAGTTTTTCTTCTTGTTTTTGTCCTCATCCTGAAGATTGGTTTGATGCAGCTCTCCATGCTACTCCACCCTGTGTAAGCCTATTCATCTCCGAATACCGACAGCAATTTACATCCTTTTGAATCTGCTTATTGTATTCATGTCTTGGTATCCCTTGATGATTTTTATCCCCCAAACTTCCCTCCAGTACTAAATTGGCCGTCCCATGATGTCTCAGAAACCGTCCTACCAACCGATCCCTTTTTCTAGTCAGGTACTGCCACAAATCTCTTTTCTCCCAAATTCTATTCTGTACAAGTTGTAAATAGCATTTCGCTCCCTGTATTTTACCTCTGCTACGAACGCACAGATTTGCCTCAAAATATGTCATCATATGGGACAATAGAGTAAAAGTAAGCATATTAAATAAGCTTCCATGTGCCTGTGCCACCGAAAGTGCGGTCATTCTTATACTGAAGATAAGAGCATTCCGTTTCTGCTTTTGTGTTCGTGGTTTTGTGTGGGGATTTCATTCTAAACTTTTCAATTGATACCCCAGAGAAAGGAATGTTAATGGACTCCCTTGAATCTTACAACCTGGTACAGACAGTATACTTCCAAACTAGAGCTCAGAAAAAGAACAGATACTCTCTTCATAGATTATTTTCTACTTGAAAGAAACAATGTGAGAGAAGTTAGTAATCGCTTGTCAGAACATTCACAGGAAGTAATGCTTAAAGGAATCATGGTAGAGTCATCGCCCATAGCAGTGAGCAAAAGATTTAGAGATATGTTTCCACTTGCAGTCCAGACATTTGAAGCCACTCTCGAAGGGCTAACTCTGCAAGGAGTCTACAATAAAGACGACCTGAACGATAAATATAATAAATTTCTTCAAACCTCTATCAAGTTTTTTGATAGTTCCTTCACATTAAAAAATTGCAGGACTGCTGAGAAATCTATTTAAACAACAAAAGGCATTAGAATAGCATGTAGAAGGAAACGGAAGTTGCATCATAATACGAAGGACAGGAACAGAATTTCACTGCAGACAATACTGCAAAATGGTGAAGAATGTTATCAGACAGCGTTGCGTCAAAAGAGTAAATAGTTCTCATAAAAAATTAAAACTATATGATCAGTTGTGAAAGGGTTTCAGAGCAGAAAGTAAGTATACAGTAAACATGTATTACATTTGCTTGCATTTACTTGCATCAGCATGGAAGTGTTAGTGATCTATCAGACTTGTGCAAAATATTTAATAATCACTTCGTCTCAATAGGTGCCAATTTAAAACAAAATTTTATTGGTGCAGGTAGATACGCAAAACTTGGTTAGTTGGTGTCGAAAGATAGGGTTACATCACATGCAGCTACAGGAAAGAAGCAAAGATGAAACTGAATCAATTATCGCACTATTAATGAGTAAAGACTCCCTTTGCGATAATGAAATTTCATGTACGGTTGTCAAGATCAGTGCTCGATATATCGGTTCTGTACTCAGCCACCTGTCCAATGTGTCTTTCAGGTGCGGCCAATCTCCTGACAGAATGAAATGCGGCCAGTTTCTTTGCAGTGTTTTCAAAAGTTTTTGGAATAAGTAATATGTTGGGGAGAGCTGATACATCGTATCGCACATAATTTTCTGTCAGGTTTGCAGATGATTTCAGGAAGGGGACATAGACAGAAAATGCAGTTTATTCTTTTGTTTGTGCGGCAGTATCAAACGATAAGTAAAGGAAATGCATTTGATTGTGCGGTCTGTGCAATAGTTTTGCTTAAGTTGGAACATTAAGGATTAGGGAAAATCTCAGCAGTGGTTCACTTCCTAATTATCTCTTGTCAATAGTAGGAAGTACGGAGCATAACGTGTTCCTCAAGTGTCAATAAAGAGGAAGAGGTTTGACTGTGACTGGGGTCATCTGAAAGGGTGGGGAGGGGGCTGAGTTCCAAAGACTTCCGTTCTGGATCCGTTGCTTTCCTTGACAAATGTCAACGACCTGCCACTAAAAATAACAGATAACTAAAATATTACGGCGTCAACACACCATAAAAGCGTTTCTGTAATTTTTTCTGTTGTACATGTCGTCTATTCAGTCAGGTAAATTTCACCTATTGTCTACCCTATAATGTGAAGATACACAGTTTTTCAAAGATGACGACACTCACAATAAAATCAGATAATGATGTAACACTACAGGCACAATCAAGATAATAACATCAGGCAAAGGAAGGTTCGGTCTGAACGTGTTAATTTGCATGCGCTACAGAACACACAGGCACATTTCGGCGACAGAAGATGGCGATTCCAGCAGATCACACACATATATGCTGTTTGAGTAGTCTCACTTCTCTTTTCATTGTAGTCTTAACATTTCTTCGCAACTTTCAGAGATCATAAATGTGACTGGTTATTGTCTTATCGCCGGCCGCTGTGACCGAGCGGTTCTAGGCGCTTCAGTCCGGAACCACGCTGCTGCTTCGGTTGCAGGTTCGAATCCTGCCTCGGGCATGGATGTGTGTGATGTCCTTAGATTAGTTAGTTGTTCTAAGTATAGGGGACTGATGACCTCAGATTTTAAGTCCCATAGTGCTTAGAGCCATTTGAACTATTGTGTTATCTAGAGTGGTAGTACAAAATCGCATAATACGTTAAATATGAACGACAGTAAGCCCGATTCGTATTATGATCTTGCTGCGTGAATACTACAACCATTCCAAAACGGATTCAGCAGGAGGAATGAATACTGAAAGTATCGACATAGAATGTGTATTATTGTCTGTGCCGTCCCATATGGAGCATGTTAAATGTATTTACACAAAGGCTTGATAAAAAATGTGGAGAGAACGTATAAACTTCTGAGGTACTAATCTACGAGGAAAGAGCTGCGTAAAAAAAACCTTCCATTAGAATAATCTGGTCGGTGTGAAATGTGTTAAGGTGTCGAGGAGTTGTTAACTTATACGCAGGGACACTTCTGGGAAAAATGTGGGGCAGATAATGCTAGAAGGACAAGGTGGAATATATCTGGCCTGGTTGAGAAATACTATGGACAAAGCTCATTCAAGTAAGTAACAGTTTTCACAACAACAACAATAATTAAATGTTTTCCCTGTAACTCGATTCTCCTCCGCAGTCACATTTTGGTCCTTCTAGAAACGCCCATTTCGGACAGCATAACCTCCTCATTCAGTACTAATTCAGAAAAAAACAAGTGGTCTGAAACACAGGTCGCTTTATTCCTAGACGACATCTCGTACACAATAGATGCAGGTGGACAGGTACTTTCTGCCTTCCTAGATTTACAAAACGCGTTCAACACTCTGCCAAATCGTGAGCTATAGTGCTCAGTTAAATGAGAACCAGACAAAGGGAGAAAAGGCAGTAAGCTGCTTATTATTTCAAAAGTATTCGCCACACCTGTAAATACATTTATCCCACTGTGAGACAAGACAGCCATTGTGGTTGAGAAAAAATGATGTCGATTGTCTGCGAAACCATGATTGTACCCAGACGGCCACCTCTTCATTCTTAGCAAATCGACGGCTGCGAATGTCTTTCTTCATTGCTCCAAAAATATGGAAACAGCATGGGGAGATAGCGGGACTGTATAGAGGACGTGCAAGGGCTTCCCAGAGACACTTCTACAGCATAGTCCAAAGAACCTGGCCACAAAATGCCAGCCCAGATGTTGGCAGGCTGCAGAAGTTTCACTGGGAAGTCCTTGCACGTCCTGCATACAGTCTCCATCTCTCTCCGTGCTGTTTCCATATTTTTGGAGCTGTGCAGAAAGACATTCGCAGCCGTCGATTTCCTAAGGACGAGGAGGTGAACACCTACATACAATCCCAGTACAGTATAAAGGCACTGACCATCTTGTCTGACGCTGAAATCTGTATTAACAGCCATGACGATTGCTTTTCAAATAACAAACATTTTACTTACTTCTTACCATCTGTCTCGTTTTCATTTGTATGGCCCTTGTACTATTGAATAAAAGTTAATATAATCTTCACAAATATGTGATTTTTGACTACTGGTACCCACTACGTTATACTGGACGACGAATGCTACACAGAAAAAAGAGTAAAGAAGAGATCGTGTAGATGGAATCAGGCAATTAACAGTCCACTCAGAGGCGTACAAACGAGTCATTCTTCACATTCCATCCGTAAACGCAACCCTTAAAGTATCTTAGCTAATCATCTGTTAAATAAATTTACTGAAGTTCTTTCAGTTACAATTGGTATGAATCTATTATTTGCTCCAAAAATTTCTGAACATTGACCAAAGAAATCTTTATATACAGTAATATAAATACTAACCTGCACCTCGCACATCGCAGACTATAGATTCAGCGCTAAATATTGATATTTTGAGATGAAAGAAATGGAGTGACAGAATGTGAGAGTGACTGTTGAATGGTGGCTGAAATATCACCATCATAAACAAACGTTTTAAATAACCTACCACAAAACCACGTTTGCACTATTCATCTCGGATGTGGATGAATTAAGTTGGATTAGCTATCTTAAGGTGCACGAAATATTTTCCGGACTTTTTTTTATCCACCCTTTTGTTATATTTCTACAGATACGTAGGCAAAACTATAATTTTTGAAGAATGTCGTGCAGTGAGGTGACAAAAAACAAGCGACACCTCCTGACACCCAGTCAAACGCTATTTGTCCGTGGGAGTGCAGCAACACAACGTGGCGTGGACTCCACAAGTCGCTGGAAATCCCCTGCAGAAATATTCCTCCACAATGGCTCTTTAACCGTCCATAATTGTGGAAGTGTTGCTGGTGCAGAATTTTGTGCAAGAACAGATGTCTTCATTATGTGCCATAGATGTTCGATGGGATTCATGTAGGGCGATCTGGGTGGCCAAATCATTCTCTCGAATTTTCCAGAATGTTCTTCAAAGCATTCGTAAACAATTGTAGCCCTGTGAGATGCAGCGTTGTAATTCATAAAAATTCCATCGTCATTAGGGAACGTGAAGCCAATGAATGGCTGCAAATGGTCTCCAAGTAGCCGTTACATAACCATTTCCAGTCAATGATCGGTTCAGTTGCACCTGAGGACGCACTCCATTCCATGCAAACACAGTCAATACCATTATGGAGCCACTACCAGCTTGTAAAGTGCCTTGTTGACAACTTGAATCCATCGCTTAGTGGAGTCTGCGCCACACTCTAACCCTACCACCAGCTCTTAGCAACTGAAATCGGGATTCATCTGACCAGGCCACAGTTTTCCAGTCTTCTAGGTCCAACCAAAGTGATGATGAGCCCAGGAGAGGCGCTGCAGGCGATATCATTTTGTTAACAAAGGCAAGCACGTCGGTCGTCTGCTGCCATAGCCAATTAACGCCAAATTTGGCTGCACTGTCCTAACGGATACGTTAGCCGTATTATTTCAAGCAGTGTAGCTTGTCTGTTAGCACTGAAATTCTCCGCAAACGTCGCTGCTTTCGGTCGTTAAGTGACG
Source organism: Schistocerca piceifrons (assembly GCF_021461385.2). Classification (NCBI taxonomy): domain Eukaryota; kingdom Metazoa; phylum Arthropoda; class Insecta; order Orthoptera; family Acrididae; genus Schistocerca; species Schistocerca piceifrons. The sequence continues at coordinate 1,140,382,619 of NC_060138.1, forward strand.
GCCATCGGCCTCTGCATTGTCGGTGGTGAGAGGTAAGGCCTGACATTTCGTATTCTGGGCACACCCCCTAACGACTTACAAAATGGCATGTACGAGGGTGAGTCACATTAAAACCTTAAATAATTTTTTTGAATATTATTTATTGTGCAGGAGTGGTACTATACATGCAAGTCCTCCAGCGCTTACAAAGTGCATAAATTCCTTAAAAAACATTCTTTTGGTAGTCCGCGCAACCACTGATCCACCGCGTGGCGTACCTCTTCATCATAACGGAACTTCTTTCCTCCCATTCCGTCTTTGAGTGGTCCAAACATCTGAAAATCACGTGGGGCAAGGTCTGGTGAGTATGGTGGATGAGGAAGACACTCAAAATGCACGTCTGTGATTGCTGCAACTGTTCTACGGGCAGTGTGGGGCCTTGCATTGTCATGTAGCAAAAGGGCACCTGCTGACAGCAATCCACGTCGCTTTGATTTGACTGCACGGCGCAGATGACTTTTTAGGAGATCTGTGTATGATGCAGTGGTGACAGTGGTCCCTCTAGGCATGTAATGCTCCAAAATGACGCCTTTTTCGTCCCAAAAGAGACTCAGCATAACCTTCCCTGCTGATGGTTCTGTTCGAAACCTCTTTCGTTTTGGTGATGAATGGCTCCATTCCTTGCTCGCTCTCTTCGTTTCCAGATGGTGGAAGTGAACCCAGGTTTCGTCCCCAGTAACGATTCTTGCAAGGAAGCCGTCACCTTCTCATTACTAGCGCCGAAGTGGTTCTTCACAAGCATCAACACGTCGTTCTCTCATTTCAGGAGTCAATTGCAGTGGAACCCATCTTGCAGACACTTTGTGAAAGTGGAGCACATCATGCACAGTGTGGTTTGCTGACCCATAACTAATTCAGTGTGACTCGGCGGTTTTCATTCACTATGGCTTCAACTGCTGCAATGTTCAGTCTAGTCACAACTAGTTGTGCCTGACCTGGACGAGGAGCATCCTCCACTGAAGTCACACCATTTGCGAACTTCCTACTCCACTCGCAGACTTGCTGCTGTGACAAACATGCATCACCGTACTGAACCTTCATTCGTCGATGAATTTCAATAGGTTTCACACCTTCACTACGCAAAAACCGAATAACAAATGGCTCTGAGCACTATGGGACTTAACATATGTGGTCATCAGTCCCCTAGAACTTAGAACTACTTAAACCTAACCAACCTAAGGACGTCACACACATCCATGCCCGAGGCAGGATTCGAACCTGCGACCGTAGCAGTCGCGCGGTTCCGGACTGAGCGCCTAGAACCGGGAGACCACCGCGGCCGGCAAACCGAATAACAGAACGCTGTTCTTCCCTGATGCAAGTCACAAGTGGGGCGGCCATCTTTATACTGATACTGCGACGGTATGTGTGCATCTGCACTATGCTGCCACCTACAGGCCATTCTCCACGCTGTTTGTAGCACGCTTACCAACTTACAGGATAACGGCGCGAAATTTCGAATTGTTATTACAAATTTAAGGCCTTCATTTGGCTCACCCTCGTACCTTGCGTCTAGCTCCCAACTACCATTCCGCATTCAAAGTCCGTTAATTCCCGACGTGCCGCCACAATTTCGTCGGAAACTTTTTCACAAGAATCACCTGAGTTCAAATAACAGCTCTGCCAATGCACCGCCCTTTTATACCTCGTTTACACAATACTACAGCCATCTGGTTATCGCTATCGCAATACTTTTGTCACCTCGTTATATTACCGCCTTGAGCTGCTGGTAAAATGCTGTATCTACATAACCAGTTTCTGTCGTCTGTCCATCATCAGTTTCATAAAAGTATGCAACTCGTATTAGGATGTGGTAACAAAGTATAATTCATGGTTTTATCATCTGACGACAGTGATTTTGTATTTCGTCTAACATGATGCTGTGAATATTTTTATGAACCTGATGATGATCAGACGACTGAAACAGGTTGTATAAATAAAGTACTGTACCAGTAGCTCAACGCGGTAATACAATTATATTCAAATGTACAGAATCTGTGAGGCACCATTTCCCCAAAAATGTCGTCTTCGCCCTACATCAACCAGCTAATAAGTGTGCTAAGAAATTTTAAGAAATACTAAAGATTAGAAATTGAATGTAGATGGCTGTAGGGGAAGAAACCTAAAATTAGGAAGTCGACCGTAAACGAACGCATCAGTGTAGTGTTAATGTTGTGACACGCCTGGTGCTTCCGGTTTTAGGCCAAAGTGACACAACGAGGCCAAGTTAGCGGCGGGAAACAGGAGGCCGGATGGGGTCCAGCAGAGCGTTGGACCGTGCCGCGTCCACAAAACGCAGGAAGCGGGCAGGCAAGCACGCAGCCTCCAAAGCGTGCCACTCCGCAGTTAAGCACAGTTACACGCGGCCGTCAGCGGAACACCGAGCTGCACAGTTCCTCTGGGTGAAAGGCTGAGCTCCTCTGTTCCGTAAACACGACAGCTGCCCGCACGTGACGTAAGAGAGTCGCTTGTGATGTAAGGACGCCTTAGCCTCACGTGGCTGACAAGAGGGCGTTTTAAGTGACGCAAGCAATATCGGCCAAGCGAAGTAAAGTAAAATATGGTGTATAGTACGGGGTGTTCAAAAAGTCTCTCCGCAGTGCCGTATGATTGTTAGCCGCGCGTGCCGTATGATTGTTCGCCTGCCTGGGTTAATTCCCATCAAGTGGACTCTACCAACATTCCTCTGTTTCGTTTATCTCAGCCAGCGTCAGTAGCGTCGTTGGTGCGTATCGTTACGTGTTAACGTGAATGTTTAAGTTTAGTTCCTTTGTTCGTCTGTTTCTTTTTTGTCACTGTTAAAATGCTATCCATTGAAGAACGTATGTTCTTAATGAAACAAGTGTTCAAAGCTGGCGGTAAATACACAGTTTCAGTTTGTCAAACATTTAATTCAGTTTTCCCGGAGACAACACTCCCATATCGCGATACTGTGCGAGATCTGACTAACAAATTTCGAAGTACGGGTTAAGTGACAGATGCACCGGGAAGTGGTCGTCCTAGCGTTTTGCCTGAGGATAAACTACTCGATATTTTCAATAGAATGTCCATGAGTCCGAACAAGTCAGTAAGAAAACTCGCTCAGGAAATCGATGTTAGGTCGGAACGGTCCACGCAGCTCTAAGGAAAAAATTAGAACTTTTCCCATACAAAGTGAGTCGTGCAAGAACTGAAAAATACTGATCATGGCAAGAGACTGCATGATTGCCAATGGCTCAAAAAATTTCGTTCAACAAAATGGAAGGGATATTCTTAATGAAACGTTTTTCACTGATGAGGCGTAGTTTCATTTATCCTGGTACATGAAAGCGCAAAATTCTCGTAAGTGGAGTAGTACAAATCCATTGTGTATTCATGAGGAACCACTTCATTCTGTGAAAATAGGAGTTTGGATCGCAATTCTTAGGGACATTGTCCTCCACTATCGCCTAACCTAACATCACCTGACTTTCTCTTCAGGGGTGCAGCGAAAGCAACTGTCAATAAAAACCGTCAAAAATCCATCGATCAATTGAAAACTGCAATATCCACTTTCACTGCATCTGTTACAGAAGAAATGTTACAGCTTGTGTTTGGAAACACGATTAGACGAATTGAATCGTCTATTCAACAACATGGGGGGGGGGACACTTTCAACATTTAACGTGATAATTTGTAAGTAAAAATTAATATTTAATAAATTAATAACTTCTGTTTTAGTGAGTTTCATTTCGGTAAATTCACTGTGGCATACCGCAAGCGCGGCTAACAATCATACGGCACTGTGGAGAGACTTTTTGAACACCCCGTATAATGGCACTGTAGTCGAGTCGGCTTAAGTTGATTCCTCACAGTTGCAGAGGGCTGGGCGAGGCAGATTTGCGGACCTACCTCAACCCATAACGCAGTGACGTAACACGATTTTGCAAACATCTCTTTGGCAACACCTCAGTGTATTTTTTTAATGTTTCTCCACCCAGTTGACAGTTGATGGTTGGAGAGATGACATTACAGTTACAGGTAGTCTGCGTAAACCAGTTGTCGGCCACTGATGCACCGGGTATGTGGATCGTGATAGCCCCTTCGGCGTCAACTAAGGCCTGAAGATGATGCACTGAAGCAACGAAACTGCTAGCGACACAATAAATGACAACGTAAGGACGCCTGTAGGTGTTTCATTTTCTTACAACACTAGTGTTATCACAGCTCTGTAGGTGTCTACTGTCTCCGCCTGCAGCCGTTAACGCTTCGCAGTTGAAAGTTGGCAGCAGCGCTCCGAGCTTCCAGAGATCTTTTTAGACTGTCTCGACTACAGGAGGAAATAAAAGGCACAACTTTGAAATACAGAAAGGTCTCGATCTCACAATTCTTTATTAAGCGTTACGCGTTTCAAAATATCATCGGATTGAAACTGTGGAATGAAGTGTACAAGAAAATTAATGATAGAAAATATATATGTAACTATCCATTTAAGTATTACAATATACAGAAATTTCAATTAGTATGGTACTTACGTTAAAATAAAACTTTAGTACAAAGCTCACGAAAGTAGGACATAGACTGAAGGCAACACAAATCTCACCTCGTATAGGCATATTTGACAGTGCCGTTGGAATAGAACCAGTGCCAAACAGTGTGGCGATTAAATTGTCAAAGAGATAAACGAAGGGCAGTAGGTGGCGCTAGCATTAACCGTAGAAAGCAAGTCAAAGAGTAACTTTGCAAACTTCAATGCACTGCGATTAAGTATATGTTAGCATCTCGTGACAAAAATACATTTATGCTACTTTTATGGAAGAGAAACTCATATACTAACAGCACGAAATGTGTGTCATTAGTTAACATCGCAAACGACGTTACAGACATAGTTTTTAATCAACAATCAAAGAAGAAGACATTTGCAACCAATAACTGGCGTGGTACAATATAAACATAAAACCGAGGCAGGCAACAAATGAAATATAAGTTGTGAAGGAATAAGTTTACAACCATCAATAAATAAAATTTTGCATAAGCATCAATCAAATTGCAATAGACTAACTTGAAATAAATGAAACAACAGAACCAATTAGGTGAGCCCAGACTGGTGGCAACAACTTGAAATGAAAGACCTACTATACGATAAAAATGGATTTTTTTTACTCTTTAACTTACTGTAATATCGTATAACTGTCCATCTGCGATCAGTTTACAACCGCACAAAAAGAAATGTCACTTGAGTAACATGAGCTATACCCGCAGAACAGATAGTTTAATTTGTGGAAAGGGGCCGAAATGAGTGGTTGTCAGTTTCACTCTAACATACTACTTTTTTCATTTGACAAACATTACAAGAGTAAAGAAAACATTAAAAACAGAGCAAGCCAAACATTAATTTCCGGCTAAATGCACCATTCAGTCTCACGCCTCAAGGGCAAAACAACTCAAATTTAAAACCGGCTGAAGGCCAATCACTTAGCACCCAAAACAAGAATTTGAAATTTAAAAGTACAGAAGGCCTCATCTTAAAACATTTCTCTAAATTAGGCTGAAAGCCCAAACAATCTCACGCCTTAAGGGCAAAACAACTTTAATTTAAAATCGGCTCAATGCGACGGCAACCCAACCGACAGACAGTCAGCGCACCAAGCGACAGGATAACTTCCTGTTCACCCGACTAGCACAGAACAGGGAGATCAATGGAACAACGCAGAAGGTATCGGCACCCACAACGAGTTACACATTCAGCTATCAAACTACACGCCGTACTGGACGGTCACAACACGACGAGGAAAATACACTGCCTGAATTTACGTCAACGGCCAGGGCAGGTAACGGGAACGTTAACGGCCACAAGGCAGAAGATTCCGCTGGTGCACTTCAATTCAAAATAATCAAGTTAAGTTAAAGTCCAGAGGAGGGCGGCTAGAATTTCGCCAACTTGAAAACACACGTTGTTGCTTGCGGGAATGTCCCAATAGCCCACAACGAAATTCAAACTACACAATGTGAACAGTTGGGGCTGGCTGGTAGATTAAGTAAACACTCAACTTTCGTGTCTGGGATCGGTGAGCCACAGACCTCGTACCAATGGGAACAGCCCCTCACACTCCGACCGCGCGTGGACGCCGCCAACGGCTCTGGGCAGACACGCGCCACAGAGACTTCCTCGCAGCTCCACGCCAACCGACCAACTGCCCACATACGACACAGCCGGAAACTATAAGCACGAGGCCAACGATAGTACAAGGGTGCGAATATCGATACACGCTGCTGCTGCCACTCGCAGAGAGAGAGGATAACAGCATAATCGCGATAACTGCGGGAGACTAATCACAAAATAATAACCAAGGTTTAATGCAAAGCATAACACGAGTCAGCCACGGCTCAACCATCTACAATCATTACACTGGCCGAACAGACAATGGATGCCATACCATATAACCATTTAGGTGGACAATTTGGAGAGCTGAAATGTGGACAGTGAGGAGGAAGACAGAGCAACGCTAGAGAGTTTTGGCGTACGAACATGGTGAAGAATAACTTGGATTGATTGAGTGAAAAATAAAAGTGTACTGAGAAGAGTAGAAGTACAAAGGCAGTTATTGAACGTAGTGAAAAGAAAGAAAAGAAACTCTATTGGGTATGTATTAACAAGGAAAGAGGAGCTTGTAGAATCAGCATTAGAGGTGAGTGCGGAAGAGAAGAGGAGGCGAAGGAGGAAGAGATGTGACACTCTGGATGATGTGCCGGGCGACACATGTTCAGCACCATTAAGAAGGAGGAGGTAAAGCGTCGAGGAAAATGGAGACGCAAAGGAGCAGCTAACATAGCGGAAAACTGATGGTGTTAAGTGTATAGAGTCGAATTTTGGAGACGGTGAGGAGTTATTCGACCGCACTAGCTGAATTCTCCGATTTCCCGCGCGTTGTATGGGCTGTATACCTTTTAAGTTACTGAGTAACAGCACAACTGAAATTAGCGACAACCATCAAAACTGGGGAGTTCGGAATAGCTGAAGAGAAAGAAAATTTTCCGCCTTTGTTGCAAAATAAATGCACGTTAAACAAAGCAAGCATTACATTAGAAGGAGAGTGTATTTCTACATTTACATCTATATCTTTATGTATACTCTGCAGACTACGGTGCGTGGCGGAAGCTACCCTGTACCACTACTGGTCATTTCCTTTCCTGTTCCACTAGCAATTAGAGCGAGGGAAAAACGACTCTCTGTATGAGCCTTAATTTCTCGTATATTATCTTTGTGGTCCTTACGAGCACTGTAGGTTGGCGTTCGGCAGTCAGCTTCCAGTGCCGGTTCTGTAAATTTTATGAATACGAAAAGAAAGTCGTCTTCCCTCCAGGGACTCCATTTTGAGCTCTCGAAGTATCCTCGTATTACGTTTTGTTCGAAGCTATCGGTAACACATCTAGCAACCTGCCTCTGAATTGCTTCGATGTCTTCCTTTAATCCGACCTGATACGGATCGCAAACACTCGAGCGCTACTCAAGAATAGGTCGCACCAGCGTCCTATATGCGATCTCTTTTACAGGTGAACCATTCTTTTCTAAAATTCTCCCAATAAACCGAAGTCGACGATTTGCATTCCCTACTATAGTTCTCAAATGCTCGTTCTACCTCATATCGCTTTGCAACGTTCCACGCAGAACCAGTTTTATCATCTCATTCGCCTTGCCAGTTTGGCGAACGCTTAGACAGTATCTTACGCCAGTCCACTTTAAGGATTGGCAAAAAAGTTTGGAATTTATTTCAACACAATATTTAATAGATTTTCGGCCCTCAAAACTCCCACCCCTGTTAATCACAATGGCCTGATGTCACGAGGCGTGTTTTTTTTAAGTAAGTACCGGTATGAAATGAAAAAAAGACGTGCTAATATATCTAAATTATTTTATTTTTACATGAAAGCCTGTACCTTAATCTACGCACTGACACTATTACAGTCTGATTCTTCCTTGTTTACGTTGTGTACTGAGAGTTTAAGATGCCTCCAATAACCGTGAGTCCCGCCGACTGTGATGTACGGTCTTTTATAAGATTTCCTAGTGCTAAAGGCCTAAAAGCGATCGATATTCATCGTGAGACCTGTGCAGTTTACGGAGAAAACATTATGAGCGATGGAATGGTAAGAAAGTGGGGAGAGCATTTAAAGATGGCCGCACAAATGTGCATTATGAGCAACGGAGTGGGCGTCCTTCGCTCGTTAATGAAAGTTTGGTACAGGAAGTGGACAATAAAGTGAGAGAAAACAGACGCTTTACGATTTCGTCCTTGCGGGATGTCTTTCCTAATGTTTCTCGTAGTGTTTTTATGGCATTGTGACCGAGCACTTGAATTAGCGAGAATTGTGCGCACGTTGGGTACCAAAAATGTTGACGGATGTGCGCAAAACCAAACGTTTAGACAGTGCATTGAATTTCCTTGAGCGTACCACAACGACGGTGATGATTTCTTAAGCCAAATTGGTACTGACGATGAAACATGGGTGGTCTACGTCACACCAGAATCAAAGCAACAGTCCATGGAATGGCACCCAGAAAAGTGAAGTTTAAGCAAACAATTTCTGCCCGGAAAATCATGTGCCCAGTTTTTTGGGGCAGAAATGGAGTATTGCTAATGGAATTTGTGCCTCGTAATGAGACAATCAATGTCGCAGCTTACTGTAAGACATTAAACAATCTGCGCCGTTCAGTTCATAACAAAAGACGTGGCAAGTTGAGCAAGGGCATCGTTTTGCTGCAAGACAATGCCAGTCCGCATGTGGCGAATCAGACCGAAGACCTCATCACATCTTCTCGATGGGAAACTCTAGATCATCCTCCATACAGCCCCGATCTTGCGCCCAGTGACTACCATCTGTTCCTGCGCTTGAAGAAACTCCTGGGTGGTCAGCGTCTTCAAGACGATGAGGAAGTCTAAAGAGTGGTGATGCAGTGATTAACAAGTCAGGCGGCAGACTTCTATGAGGAGGGTATTCAAAAACTGGTACAAGGTTATGACAAGTGCCTCAATATTGACGGGAATTATGTAGAAAAGTAGATTAAGGTACAGGCTTTCATGTAAAAATAATATTATTGAGATATCTTAGCACTTTTTTTAATTTCAAAACGGTACTTACTTAAAAAAACACGCCTTCAACAGTTCGATTCGAAACTTATCTAGAACTAGCTCAATATTACGACCTGGCGATGTCGGTGAAGCATTCGATTATTTGAGAACTATCGTTGAATCTGTAAATGAAGGTAAGACTCCCACAATGAAAACTTGGCCACGTTCCTGTTTTGTATAGTACCAACGGATTCACCGAGCAAGGCGGTGCAGTCGACGAGGAGCCATGCTCTGTTGGGCAGGAGTTCGTGTTCTCCCGCTCTGACTTAGGTTTTCGCAAGTACAGCTCCACTCGCAATACTTATACCAAATAGAATGTCAAAATTTATACTCCGAATATCACTACGTGGTACGTAGTATTAGATAGTCTGTTTTTTTTCTTATTACTCCATTTCTCAGAATAAGTGCTGTAGATACTCCTCCAGACCATCCAAAAATTCTCTGATTTTACGACCGTAGACTCACACCTTCCCTACAATATGCCTTTTCGGAAATCTCGTGTTTAAGACATTCGAGAAATGCTACCCATCGTTCGCAGCATGTGTCACTGCTGTATGTTGAACACGTCTGTGACGTTTTCATTGTAATAAAGCCGCCTCCGTATCTCTTGTCTCTGCCTCATTCATTATTTTCCTGGAAGGGTTTCCACAGAGAACAATTATTGTATGCCATAAAATTCCTTACTGAACTGTACAAGCTTATTCTCTTGTGCGTCCTATTTTCCCCGAAACCTGACGCAATACTGCTTTGAAAGCAAAGACACGAAGGACACTCTTGCTAGGTACCTGAAAAACATTACAAGCAATGTTGAAAAAAGCGACACGGCATATTGTTTCAGTCAGCCTAATACCAAATAAAGTAACACAGCATGTAACAGCGGTACCGCAGCATGAAAGAGCGTCCATACTTCTTTTACTTCTACTATTTCACGTTTATGAATGCGTTCTGTAATAGCTCGTTGGCGACTCTCGGGTCTTAATACCGGCTCTAGCATTCCGTAACGATTACTACTCCCGGAACCTCAGACATTTTCATTAACTACTCCATACTCTTCTCCATAAACTCCTCCTTAATGATATCTACGAAGGAACGAGTCAGTCACTGTGTCTTGAGTCTACGATTCGTCATATACAGCTCCATCGTGAGACTTGTTCAAATGGTTCAAATGGCTCTGAGCACTATGGGACTTAACTTCTAAGGTCATCAGTCCCCTAGAAATAGAACTACTTAAACCTAACTAACCTAAGGACGTCACACACATCCATGCCCGAGGCAGGATTCGAACCTGCGACCGTAGCGGTCAAGCGGTTCCAAACTGTAGCGCTTAGAACCGCTCGGCCACCCTGGCCGGCCAATGTAAGACTGGACGGTAATGGTGGGGCTATAGTGTCTGGGGAAAGAGGGATGGTTAGTGTTATTCAAATGTTTAATTTGTTAATTGTGAGTACAAGAAAGTGAGTTTAATGTGCAGAAGCTTCAGCACTTGACGAGAAGAGCATCGCGTGGTTTCTCATCGTTCATGCGCCATTCCCCACATCACTGAGCTCGTTGTTGCATCGTGGAACAAAGTGAGACATGAGAAGGCCACTCTTTTATGGAGCACCTATTTCGTTCATTGCCGCCGTTAACATGTCGTCAAGTAGCCTACAATGCGCATCCATATTATTGTTGTAATCAGATTTGCTTCCATAGTTTTCTTATGTGATGAACAATAGCTCAAAGCAGTGTAATACGACGTACTATGTAAGGAAACAGAGCTTCTTTTGTCGAGACTATTCTTTCATTTTTCGTCTTTTTGAAGTACTTTTTCATCCTTGCCATTCTTTGTCATTGTGGTCTGGTGCGTCACTTCACGATTTCCTATCGTGTACCAACGACCCCATCTCAGAGCAGCGGTTACACCCAATGTGCTCAGTTAATTGTTTCATCCATTCCAGTCTCTGGATTTTCCTATAGTTTTTGCATCCACACAGTTACGAGGACTGCAAGAGCTGACAAGTGCAAGAATTATCGGACACACAGCTTAGCAGTTCACGCATCCAAGTTGCGGACAAGAATAATATACAGAAGAATGGAAAAGAAAGTTTAGGATGTGTTAGGTGTCGATCGGTTTTGCTTTAGGACAGGTAAAGGCGCCAGAGAGGCAATTCTGACGTTGCGGTTGATAATAGAAGCAAGACTAACGAAAAATCATGACACGTTCACAGGATCTGTCGACGTGGAAAAAGCGTTCGCCAATGTGAAATGGTGCAAGATGTTCGAAATTCTGAGGAAAATAGGGGTTAACTGTAGGGACAGACACGTGATGTACAATACGTACAAGAGCCAAGAGTGTAAGACAAAGTACGAAGTGCTCGGCTTGAAAAGGGTGTAAGACAGCTATGGAGTCTTTCGCCCCCACTGTTCATCGAAGAAGCAATTATGGAAATAAAAGAAAGGTTCAGGAATTGAACTAAAATTCAAGGCGAAAAGATGTCAATGAGACGATTCGCTGATGGCATTGCTGTCCTCAGTGATACTGAAGAAGAATTACATGAGGGCCGGATGTGGATTGAGAGGAAATCGGAGAAAGACGAAAGTAATAGAAATAACATAAATGAGAACAGCGAGAAACGTAACAACAGGATCGATGGTCACGAAGTAGATGAAGTTCAGGAACTATACCACATAGGCTACAAAATAACCAATGACGGACGGAGCAAGGATGACATAAAAAGCAGACTAACACTGGCGAAAAGGGAATTCCTGACCAAGAGAATTCTACTAGTATCAAACATAGGTCTTAGTTTGAAGGAAATAATTCTGAAAATGCACGTTTGGAGCACAGCATTGAATGTTAGTGAAACGTGGAATGTGACAGAACTGGAACAGAAGGGAATCGAAGCATTGGAAAGGTAGCGCTACAGACGAAAGTTGAAAATTAGAAGGAATGAGGAGGTTCTGCGCAGAATCGGAGAGGAAAGGAATATGTGACAAACACTGATAAGGAACAGGGACAGGATGACACGACACCAGGAAATGAATTCCATTGTACTAGAGGGAGCTTTCGAGGGTTAAAAGTATAGAGGAAGACAGAGACTGGAATACACCCAACAAATACTTGAGGACGCAGGTTGAAAATGCTTCTCTGAGATGGAGAAGATGGCACAGGAGAGGAATTCGTTGCGTGCCTCATCAAGCCAGACAGAAGACAATGATTTTTTTAAAAAAAGTCTCCCTCTTTTATACAATGTAGGTCTCCCTGATATTTTAACACTTGACTTACTATTCTGTCTCTTCTTTTTGTCAAAGATTTCTACATATTTCTTCCTCATCTACTCTGCGGAGAACCTCCTCATTTCATGTTAATCTTCAACATTTTTCTAAATCACTTCTCAATCACTTTGAGCCTCTTGTCTTTCGGATTGCCCACTGCCCGTTATTCGCTTCCGTACAGTGCGGAATGTAGGTGTAGATTCTCAAAAATTTCTTCCTCAAGTTGAGGCCTATACTCGTTCTAGTAGACTTCACTTATCGAAAAATGACATTTTTGCGTCTCCTAATTTGCATCTTATTTCATTCTGGCTTGGCTAGTCATCGGTGTAGTAGGTAATTTAGTAATACTGGGATATTAACATCAGATCCACATGTATTAGTCTGATATTTAATTTCCTTTTCACCATACCTCCTTGTAAACTTAAATAAATATTATTCGACAAGGCCTTAAAAATCTGCAGCATAGAATTCTTGTGGCAG